>NC_138820.1:1282784-1293668 GCF_965178545.1 Coloeus monedula
GTGGGACCAATGGAAGAGTCCTTGGGTTGGGTTGGGTGTGGGACCAATGGAAGAGTCCTTGGGTTGGGTTGGGTTTGTATCAATGGAAGAGTCCTTGGGTTGGGTTTGTATCAATGGAAGAGTCCTGAGGTTGGGTTGGGTTGGGTTGGGTTTGGGACCAATGGAAGAGTCCTTGGGTTGGGTTGGGTTGGGTTTGTATCAGTGGAAGAGTCCTTGGGTTGGGTTGGGTGTGGGACCAATGGAAGAGTCCTTGGGTTGGGTTGGGTTTGGGACCAATGGAAGAGTCCTTGGGTTGGGTTGGGTTGGGTTGGGTTGGGTTTGTATCAATGGAAGAGTCCTTGGGTTGAGTTTGTATCAATGGAAGAGTCCTTGGGTTGGGTTGGGTTTGTATCAATGGAGGAGTCCTTGGGTTGGGTTTGTATCCATGGAAGAGTCCTTGGGTTGGGTTGGGTTTGTATCCATGGAAGAGTCCTTGGGTTGGGTTGGGTTTGTATCAATGGAGGAGTCCTTGGGTTGGGTTTGTATCCATGGAAGAGTCCTTGGGTTGGGTTGGGTGTGGGACCAATGGAAGAGTCCTTGGGTTGGGTTGGGTTGGGTTTGTATCAATGGAAGAGTCCTTGGGTTGGGTTGGGTTGGGTTTGTATCAATGGAAGAGTCCTTGGGTTGGGTTGGGTTTGTATCCATGGAGGAGTCCTTGGGTTGGGTTTGTATCCATGGAAGAGTCCTTGGGTTGGGTTGGGTGTGGGACCAGTGGAAGAGTCCTTGGGTTGGGTTGGGTGTGGGACCAATGGAAGAGTCCTTGGGTTGGGTTGGGTTTGGGACCAATGGAAGAGTCCTTGGGTTGGGTTGGGTTGGGTTGGGTTTGTATCAATGGAAGAGTCCTTGGGTTGGGTTGGGTTGGGTTGGGTTTGTATCAATGGAAGAGTCCTTGGGTTGGGTTGGGTTTGTATCAATGGAGGAGTCCTTGGGTTGGGTTTGTATCCATGGAAGAGTCCTTGGGTTGGGTTGGGTTGGGTGGGTTGGATAGAGTTGGGTTGGTTTGGATGAGTTGAGTTAGATTGGATTGGATGTGTTGGGTTGAGTTGGGTTGGGTTGAGTGGGGTTGGTTGGGATGAGTTGGGTTGGTTTGGATGAATTGGGTTGGGTTGAGTTGGGTTGGTTGGGTTGAGTTGGGTTGGTTGGGTTGAGTTGGGTTGGTTTGGATGAGTTGGGTTGGATGGGTTGGGTTGAGTTGGGTTGGGTTGGGTTGATTGGGATGAGTTGGGTTGAGATGAGTTGGGTTGGGTTGAGTTGGGTTGGGTTGAGTTTGGTTGGGTTGAGTTGGGTTGGTTGGGTTGAGTTGGGTTGGTTTGGATGAGTTGGGTTGGATGGGTTGGGTTGAGTTGGGTTGGGTTGGTTGGGATGAGTTGGGTTGGATGAGTTGGGTTGGGTTGAGTTGGGTTGGGTTGGGTTGAGTCGGGTTGGGTTGGATGAGTTGGGTTGGGTTGGATGGGTTGGGTTGGGTTGAGTTGGGATGAGTTGGGTTGGGTTGAGTTGGGTTGGGATGAGTTGGGTTGGGATGAGTTGGGTTGGGTTGAGTCGGGTTGGGTTGGATGAGTTGGGTTGGGTTGGATGGGTTGGGTTGGATGAGTTGGGTTGGGATGAGTTGGGTTGGGTTGGGTTGGGATGAGTTGGGTTGGGATGAGTTGGGTTGGGTTGAGTTTGGTTGGGTTGGATGAGTTGGGTTGGGTTGGGTTGGGATGAGTTGGGTTGGGATGAGTTGGGTTGGGATGAGTTGGGTTGGGTTGAGTTTGGTTGGGTTGGATGAGTTGAGTTGGGTTGGGATGAGTTGGGTTGGGATGAGTTGGGTTGGGATGAGTTGGGTTGGGATGAGTTGGGTTGGGTTGGGATGGGTTGGGTTGGATGGGTTGGGTTGGGTTGGATGGGTTGGGTTGAGTTGGGTTGGGTTGAGTTGGGTTGGGTTGAGTTGGGTTGGGTTGAGTTGGGTTGAGTTGGGTTGGTTGGGTTGAGTTGGGTTGGTTTGGATGAGTTGGGTTGGGTTGAGTTGGGTTGGGTTGAGTTGGGTTGGGTTGAGTTGGGTTGAGTTGGGTTGGGTTGAGTCGGGTTGGGTTGGATGGGTTGGGTTGAGTTTGGTTGAGTTGGGTTGGCTTGGAGAGAGCCCCAAATTCCCCATTTCTCCCCAAATTCCCCGTTTTTCTCCCCAAACTCCCGTTCCTCCCCCCAATTCCCCAAAATCGCCCATTTTCCCCCATTTCCAGTCTCATCACCTTCCCCCCAACCCCTTCCAGTGCCCTGGCAACGCTCCCGGAGCCACTGGCACAAACTGGTCGGACTGGGAGGGGCCTCCCAAATTCCTGGGCCGCCCTAAAACCCCAAAATTCCCGTTTTTCCCCCCAAAATTCCCATTTTTTCCCCCGTTCCAGGCTGGCGCAGCACATCACCTACGTGCACCAGCACTGCCGGGAGCCGCCCAGCGCCTTCCGGCCCCTGGACATGAAACTCATGAGGTTCGTACCAAATTCCGCGTTTTTCACCCCAAATTCCGCTTTATTCACCCCAAATTCTGCTTTAGTCACCCAATTCCCTGTTTTTTACCCCAAATTCCGCGTTTTTCAGCCCAAATTCGACTTTATTCACCCCAAGTTCTGCTTTATTCACCAAATTCCGTGGTTTTCAGCCCTAATTCTGCTTTATTCACCAAATTCCCTGTTTTTCACTCCAAGTTTCACGTTTTTCAGCCTAAATTCTGCTTTTTTCACCAAATTCCGTGGGTTTTACCCCAAATTCCGCATTTTTCACCCCAAATTCTGCTTTATTCACCAAATTCCGCGGTTTTCAGCCCAAATTCTGCTTTATTCACCAAATACCGTGCTTTTCTCCCCAAATTCTGTTTGTTCCCCCCCCAAATTCCACCTTTTCCCACCCAAATTTCACATTTTTTGCTCTTCTTCCCCCAAATCTCCCTTTTTCCCCCCAAAACCACCTCCCCCGTGTCACGACATGTCGCGACAGGCGCGAATTTCCCCCAAATTCCCCTTTTTTCCCCCCCAAATTCCGCTTTTTCCCCCCCAAATTCCGCTTATTTCCCCCCAAAATTTCACCTTTTCCCCCCAAATTTCACATTTTTTGCTCTTTTTCCCCCAAATCTCCCTTTTTCCCCCCAAAACCGCCTCCCCCGTGTCACGACCTGTCGTGACAGGCGCTACATCGCCACGTGCAGGCGCGAATTTCCCCAAATTCCCCCTTTTCCCCCCCAAATTCCGCTTTCTCCCCCCCAAATTCCGCTTTTTTCCCCCCAAAATTTCACTTTTTCCCCCCCAAATTTCACATTTTTTGCTCTTTTTCCCCCAAATCTCCCTTTTTCCCCCCAAAACCGCCTCCCCCGTGTCACGACCTGTCGCGACAGGCGTGAATTTCCCCCAAATTCCGCTTTTTCCCCCCAAATTCCACCTTTTTCCCCCCAAAATTTCACCTTTTCCCACCCAAATTTCACATTTTTTGCTCTTTTTCCCCCAAATCTCCCTTTTTCCCCCCAAAACCGCCTCCCCCGTGTCACGACCTGTCGCGACAGGCGCGAATTTCCCCCAAATTCTGCTTTTTTCCGCCCCTAAATTCCGCTTTTTTCACCCCAAATTCCCCCTTTTTCCCCTCAAAATTCCACTTTTCCCCCCCAAATTTCACATTTTTTGCTCTTTTTCCCCCAAATCTCCCTTTTTCCCCCCAAAACCGCCTCCCCCGTGTCACGACCTGTCGCGACAGGCGCGAGTTTCCCCCAAATTCCCCCTTCTCCCCCCCAAATTCCGCTTTTTCCCCCCCAAATTCTGCTTATTTCCCCCCAAAATTTCACCTTTTTCGCCCCAAATTTCACATTTTTTGGTTTTTTTCCCCCAAATCTCCCTTTTTCCCCCCAAAACCGCCTCCCCCGTGTCACGACCTGTCGCGACAGGCGCAAATTTCCCTCAAATTCCGCTATTTTCCGCCCCCAAATTCCCCCTTTTTCACCCCAAATTCCCCTTTTTTCCCCCCAAAATTCCACCATTCCCCCCCAAATTTCACATTTTTTGAGTTTTTTTCCCCCAAATCTCCCTTTTTCCCCCCAAAACCGCCTCCCCTGTGTCACGACCTGTCGCGACAGGTGTGAATTTCCCCCAAATTCCCCCTTTTTCCCCCCCAAATTCCGCTTTTTTCCCCCCAAATTCCCCCTTTTTCCCCCCAAATTCCACCTTTTTCCCCCCAAAATTTCACCTTTTTCCCCCCCAAATTTCACATTTTTTGCTTTTTCCCCCAAATCTCCCTTTTTCCCCCCAAAACCGCCTCCCCCGTGTCACGACCTGTCGCGACAGGTGCGAATTTCCCCCAAATTCCCCCTTTTCCCCCCCAAATTCCGCTTTTTCCCCCAAAATTCCACCTTTTTCCCCCCAAAATTTCACCTTTCCCCCCCAAATTTCACATTTTTTGCTCTTTTTCCCCCAAATCTCCCTTTTTCCCCCCAAAATCTCCTCCCCCGTGTCACGACCTGTCGCGACAGGCGCGAGTTTCCCCCAAATTCCCCCTTCTCCCCCCCAAATTCCGCTTTTTCCCCCCCAAATTCCGCTTATTTCCCCCCAAAATTTCACTTTTTCCCCCCCAAATTTCACATTTTTTGCTCTTTTTCCCCCAAATCTCCCTTTTTCCCCCCAAAATCTCCTCCCCCGTGTCACAACCTGTCGCGACAGGCGCTACATCGCCACGTGCAGGCGCGAATTTCCCCCAAATTCTGCTTTTTTCCGCCCCCAAATTCCGCTTATTTCCCTCCCAAATTCCGCTTATTTCTCCCCAAAATTTCACCTTTTCTCCCCCAAATTTCACATTTTTTGCTTTTTCCCCCAAATCTCCCTTTTTCCCCCCAAAATCTCCTCCCCCATGTCACGACCTGTCGTGGCAGGCGCGAATTTCCCCCAAATTCTGCTTTTTTCCGCCCCCAAATTCCCCCTTTCTCCCCCCAAATTCCTCTTTTTCCCTCCAAAATTTCACCTTTTCCCCCCCAAATTTCACCTTTTTTGCTCTTTTTCCCCCAAATCTCCCTTTTTCCCCCCAAAATCTCCTCCCCCGTGTCACGACCTGTCGCGACAGGCGCTACATCGCCACGTGCAAGCGCAAGGAGCCGCTGGTGCCCGAGGCCTTGGCCGAGTTCATCACGGCCGCCTACGTGGAGCTGCGCAAGGAGGCCTGGGCCGGCCGCGACGGCATCTACACATCTGCCAGGACCCTGCTGGCCATCCTGCGCCTGGCCACCGCCCTGGTGGGTGTCCCAGTATGGACCAGTATAAACCAGTATGGACCAGTATGGACCAGTATGGACCAGTAACCCCCAGGGTCACCCGGGTCCTCGCAGGTCCTGGGGGTTTGCTGGGCTTGGGGCTGTTTATGCATCTGCCAGGACCCTGCTGGCCATCCTGCGCCTGGCCACCGCCCTGGTGGGTGTCCCAGTACGGACCAGTATGGACCAGTATAAACCAGTATGGACCAGTATGGACCAGTAACCCCCAGGGTCACCCGGGTCCTCGCAGGTCCTGGGGGTTTGCTGGGCTTGGGGCTGTTTATGCATCTGCCAGGACTTTGCTGGATCAAATTGGCTCCAAATTGACTCAAAATGGGCACAAAATTGACCCAAAATTGGCACAAAAATCGGCCCAAAATTGACCCAAAACTGGCACAAAATCAGCCAGAAATGGACCCAAAATTGGCTCCAAAATCTGCCCAAAATTGACCCAAAACCGACTCAAAATTGGTCCAAAATCAGCCCCAAATCGACCCGAAATTGACCTAAAATCGACCCAAAATTGGCCAAAAATCAGCACAAAAATCGACCCCAAACTGACCCAAAACTGGCAAAAATCAGCCCAAAATCAGCCCCAGTATGGACCAGTATGGACCAGTATGGACCAGTAACCCCCAGGCTCACCCAGGTCCTTGCAGGTCCTGGGGGTTTGCTGGGCTCGGGGCTGTTTATGCATCTGCCAGGACCTTGCTGGATCAAATTGGCTCCAAATTGACTCAAAATGGGCACAAAATTGACCCAAAATTGGCACAAAATCAGCCCGAAATGGACCCAAAACTGGCACAAAATCAGCCCGAAATGGACCCAAAATTGGCTCCAAAATCTGCCCAAAATTGACCCAAAACCGACTCAAAATTGACCCAAAATCTGCCCCAAATGGACCCAAAATCGACCCAAAATTGGCCAAAGATTGACCCAAAAATCAGCACAAAAATCGACCCCAAACTGACCCAAAACTGGCAAAAATCAGCCCCAGTATGGACCAGTATGGACCAGTATGGACCAGTATAAACCAGTATGGACCAGTAACCCCCAGGGGCACCCAGGTCCTCGCAGGTCCTGGGGGTTTGCTGGGCTTGGGGCTGTTTATGCATCTGCCAGGACCCTGCTGGCCATCCTGCGCCTGGCCACCGCCCTGGTGGGTGTCCCAGTACGGACCAGTATGGACCAGTATAAACCAGTATGGACCAGTATGGACCACTAACCCCCAGGGTCACCTGGGTCCTGGGGGTTTGCTGGGCTTGGGGCTGTTTATGCATCTGCCAGGACCCTGCTGGCCATCCTGCGCCTGGCCACCGCCCTGGTGGGTGTCCCAGTATGGACCAGTATGGACCAGTATGGACCAGTAACCCCCAGAGGCACCCGGGTCCTCGCAGGTCCTGGGGGTTTGCTGGGCTTGGGGCTGTTTATGCATCTGCCAGGACCTTGCTGGATCAAATTGGCTCCAAATTGACCCAAAATGGGCACAAAAATCAGCCAGAAATGGACCCAAAATTGGCTCCAAAATCTGCCCAAAATTGACCCAAAACCGATTCAAAATTGGTCCAAAATCAGCCCCAAATCGACCCGAAATTGACCTAAAATCGACCCAAAATTGGCCAAAAATCAGCACAAAAATCGGCCCCAAACTGACCCAAAACTGGCAAAAATCAGCCCAAAATCAGCCCCAGTATGGACCAGTATGGACCAGTATGGACCAGTATGGACCAGTAACCCCCAGAGGCACCCGGGTCCTCGCAGGTCCTGGGGGTTTGCTGGGCTTGGGGCTGTTTATGCATCTGCCAGGACTTTGCTGGATCAAATTGGCTCCAAATTGACTCAAAATGGGCACAAAATTGACCCAAAATTGGCACAAAAATCGGCCCAAAATTGACCCAAAACTGGCACAAAATCAGCCAGAAATGGACCCAAAATTGGCTCCAAAATCTGCCCAAAATTGACCCAAAACCGACTCAAAATTGGCCCAAAATCAGCCCCAAATGGACCCAAAATTGGCCAAAGATTGACCCAAAAATCAGCACAAAAATCGACCCCAAACTGACCCAAAACTGGCAAAAATCAGCCCAAAATCAGCCCCAGTATGGACCAGTATGGACCAGTATGGACCAGTAACCCCCAGGCTCACCCAGGTCCTTGCAGGTCCTGGGGGTTTGCTGGGCTTGGGGCTGTTTATGCATCTGCCAGGACCTTGCTGGATCAAATTGGCACCAAATTGACCCAAAATGGGCACAAAATTGGCACAAAAATCGGCCCAAAATTGACCCAAAACTGGCACAAAATCAGCCCGAAATGGACCCAAAATTGGCTCCAAAATCTGCCCAAAATTGACCCAAAACCGACTCAAAATTGGTCGAAAATCAGCCCCAAATCGACCCGAAATTGACCTAAAATCGACCCAAAATTGGCCAAAAATCAGCACAAAAATCGACCCCAAACTGACCCAAAACTGGCAAAAATCAGCCCAAAATCAGCCCCAGTATGGACCAGAATGAACCAGAATGAACCAGTATGGACCAGTATGGACCAGTAACCCCCAGAGGCACCCGGGTGCTGGGGGTTTGCTGGGCTTGGGGCTGTTTATGCATCTGCCAGGACCTTGCTGGATCAAATTGGCTCCAAATTGACTCAAAATGGGCACAAAATTGACCCAAAATTGGCACAAAAATCAGCCCGAAATGGACCCAGAATTGGCTCCAAAATCTGCCCAAAATTGACCCAAAACCGACTCAAAATTGGCCCAAAATCAGCCCCAAATGGACCCAAAATCGACCCAAAATTGGCCAAAGATTGACCCAAAAATCAGCACAAAAATCGACCCCAAACTGACCCAAAACTGGCAAAAATCAGCCCCAGTATGGACCAGTATGGACCAGTATGGACCAGTATGGACCAGTATAAACCAGTATGGACCAGTATGGACCAGTAACCCCCAGAGGCACCTGGGTCCTGGGGGTTTGCTGGGCTTGGGGCTGTTTATGCATCTGCCAGGACCTTGCTGGATCAAATTGGCTCCAAATTGACCCAAAATGGGCACAAAAATCAGCCCAAAATGGACCCAAAATTGGCTCCAGAATCTGCCCAAAATTGACCCAAAACCGATTCAAAATTGGCCCAAAATCAGCCCCAAATCAACCCGAAATTGACCTAAAATCGACCCAAAATTGGCCAAAAATCAGCACAAAAATCGACCCCAAACTGACCCAAAACTGGCAAAAATCAGCCCAAAATCAGCCCCAGTATGGACCAGAATGAACCAGTATGGACCAGTATGGACCAGTATGGACCAGTAACCCCCAGGGTCACCCGGGTCCTCGCAGGTCCTGGGGGTTTGCTGGGCTTGGGGCTGTTTATGCATCTGCCAGGACCCTGCTGGCCATCCTGCGCCTGGCCACCGCCCTGGTGGGTGTCCCAGTATGGACCAGTATGGACCAGTATAAACCAGTATGGACCAGTATGGACCAGTAACCCCCAGAGGCACCCGGGTGCTGGGGGTTTGCTGGGCTTGGGGCTGTTTATGCATCTGCCAGGACCTTGCTGCATCAAATTGGCTCCAAATTGACTCAAAATGGGCACAAAAATGAGCCTAAAATGGACCCAAAATTGGCTCCAAAATCTGCCCAAAATTGACCCAAAACCGATTCAAAATTGGTCCAAAATCAGCCCCAAATCGACCCGAAATTGACCTAAAATCGACCCAAAATTGGCCAAAAATCAGCACAAAAATCGGCCCCAAACTGACCCAAAACTGGCAAAAATCAGCCCAAAATCAGCCCCAGTATGGACCAGAATGAACCAGTATGGACCAGTATGGACCAGTAACCCCCAGAGGCACCCGGGTCCTCGCAGGTCCTGGGGGTTTGCTGGGCTTGGGGCTGTTTATGCATCTGCCAGGACCTTGCTGGATCAAATTGGCTCCAAATTGACTCAAAATGGGCACAAAATTGACCCAAAATTGGCACAAAAATCGGCCCAAAATTGACCCAAAACTGGCACAAAATCAGCCCGAAATGGACCCAAGATTGGCTCCAAAATCGGCCCAAAATTGGCCCAAAACCGACTCAAAATTGGCCCAAAATCAGCCCCAAATGGACCCAAAATTGGCCAAAGATTGACCCAAAAATCAGCACAAAAATCGACCCCAAACTGACCCAAAACTGGCAAAAATCAGCCCAAAATCAGCCCCAGTATGGACCAGTATGGACCAGTATGGACCAGTAACCCCCAGGCTCACCCAGGTCCTTGCAGGTCCTGGGGGTTTGCTGGGCTTGGGGCTGTTTATGCATCTGCCAGGACCTTGCTGGATCAAATTGGCTCCAAATTGACCCAAAATGGGCACAAAATTGGCACAAATATCGGCCCAAATTTGACCCAAAACTGGCACAAAATCAGCCCGAAATGGACCCAAAATTGGCTCCAAAATCGGCCCAAAATTGGCCCAAAACCGACTCAAAATTGGCCCAAAATCAGCCCCAAATCGACCCGAAATTGACCTAAAATCGACCCGAAATTGGCCAAAAATCAGCACAAAAATCGACCCCAAACTGACCCAAAACTGGCAAAAATCAGCCCAAAATCAGCCCCAGTATGGACCAGTATGGACCAGTATGAACCAGTATGGACCAGTATGGACCAGTAACCCCCAGAGGCACCCGGGTGCTGGGGGTTTGGTGGGCTTGGGGCTGTTTATGCATCTGCCAGGACCTTGCTGCATCAAATTGGCTCCAAATTGACCCAAAATGGGCACAAAATTGGCACAAAAATTGGCCCAAAATTGGCTCCAAAATCTGCCCAAAATTGACCCAAAACCGACTCAAAATTGGTCCAAAATCTGCCCAAAATCGACCCGAAATTGACCTAAAATCGACCCAAAATTGGCCAAAAATCAGCGCAAAAATCGACCCCAAACTGACCCAAAACTGGCAAAAATCAGCCCAAAATCAGCCCCAGTATGGACCAGTATGGACCAGTAACCCCCAGAGGCACCCGGGTGCTGGGGGTTTGCTGGGCTTGGGGCTGTTTATGCATCTGCCAGGACCTTGCTGGATCAAATTGGCTCCAAATTGACTCAAAATTGGCACAAAAATCAGCCCAAAATGGACCCAAAATTGGCTCCAAAATCGGCCCAAAATTGACCCAAAACCGACTCAAAATTGGCCCAAAATCAGCCCCAAATCGACCCGAAATTGACCTAAAATCGACCCAAAATTGGCCAAAAATCAGCACAAAAATCGACCCCAAACTGACCCAAAACTGGCAAAAATCAGCCCAAAATCAGCCCCAGTATGGACCAGAATGAACCAGTATGGACCAGTATGGACCAGTATGGACCAGTATGGACCAGTAACCCCCAGGGTCACCCGGGTCCTCGCAGGTCCTGGGGGTTTGCTGGGCTTGGGGCTGTTTATGCATCTGCCAGGACCCTGCTGGCCATCCTGCGCCTGGCCACCGCCCTGGTGGGTGTCCCAGTATGGACCAGTATGGACCAGTATGGACCAGTATGGACCAGTAACCCCCAGGGTCACCCGGGTCCTCGCAGGTCCTGGGGGTTTGCTGGGCTTGGGGCT
>NC_138820.1:1293868-1512915 GCF_965178545.1 Coloeus monedula
CAAAAAAATTTGGAAAAAACAAAAAAAATCAGGAAAAGAACCCCAAAAAATTGGGAAAAAATCAGGAAAAAACCCCAAAAATCGGGAAAAAAACTCCAAAAAAATTGGGAAAAAATCAGGAAAAAACCCCAAAAATCAGGAAAAAAACTCCAAAAAAATTGGGAAAAAATCAGGAAAAAAACCCAAAAATCAGGAAAAAAACCTCAAAAAACATCAGGAAAACAACTCCAAAAAAATTGGGAAAAAATCCGAAAAAATCAGGAAAAAACCCCGAAAATCGGGGAAAAAAAAAAATCGGGAAAAAACCCAAAAAAAATCGGGAAAAATCCCCTAAAAATCAGAAAAAAACCCCAAAAAATCAGGAAAAATCCCCTAAAAATCAGGAAAAAATCAGGAAAAAACCCCAAAAATCAGGAAAAAACTCCAAAAAATTGGGAAAAAATCCGAAAAAATCAGGAAAAACCCCCAAAAAAATCGGGAAAAATCCCCTAAAAATCAGGAAAAAAAACTCCCAAAAAATTGGGAAAAAATCAGGAAAAAACCCCAAAAATCAGGAAAAAAACCTCAAAAAAATCGGGAAAAAAACCCAAAAAAATCGGAAAAAAACCCCAAAAACCGGGAAAAAAAAAAATCGGGAAAAAACCCCAAAAAAATCGGGAAAAATCCCAAAAAAATCAGGAAAAAACCCAAAAAATCAGGAAAAATCCCCTAAAAATCAGGAAAAAATCAGGAAAAAACCCCCAAAATCAGGAAAAAAACTCCAAAAAAATTGGGAAAAAATCAGGAAAAAACCCAAAAAAAATCGGGAAAAATCCCCTAAAAATCAGGAAAAAAAACTCCCAAAAAATTGGGAAAAAATCAGGAAAAAACCCCAAAAATCAGGAAAAAAACCTCAAAAAAATCGGGAAAAAAAACCAAAAAAATCGGGAAAAAAACCCAAAAACCGGGGAAAAAAAAAATCGGGAAAAAACCCCCAAAAAATCAGGAAAAATCCCCAAAAAATCAGAAAAAACCCCCAAAAAATCAGCAAAAATCCCCTAAAAATCAGGAAAAAATCCCCCAAAAATCGGGAAAAAACCCGGGAATTTCCGGGGCTGCTGGGCTGGAATTTTGGGGTGGAATGGTGGGAATTGGGGGATTTTTGGGGCGGATTCCCATGCCCTGCCCTCCCCTCCCCCGCCAGGTGCCCGCGGCCGTCGGAGGCGATTTTTGGGATTCTCCGGGATTTGGGGGGGCCCGGGGGGCGCTCGGTGCCCCTCCCCCACGCCCTGGAGGTGCTGGGGGCCCGCGGCTTCACCCCCGCCCAGGTGGGGGCGGCCCTGGACGAGTACGAGGGGCTCAACGTGCTCCAGGTGAACCCTGCCAGGACCCGAGTCACCTTCGTGTGAGAAAGCCCCCAAAAAATTGGGGCAAAATCCGGGCATTTTGGGCAAAACGGCGAAAATCCCGCAAAAATGGTGAAAATTCCCCAAAAAACGCCCCCAAAACCCCCCAGGAAGAGCCAGAAATTGAATTTTGGGGCTCAACGTGCTCCAGGTGAACCCTGCCAGGACCCGAGTCACCTTCGTGTGAGAAAGCCCCCAAAAAATTGGGGCAAAATCCGGGGATTTTGGGCAAAACGGCGAAAATCCCGCAAAAATGGTGAAAATCCCCCAAAAAACGCCCCCAAAACCCCCCAGGAAGAGCCAGAACTTGAATTTTGGGGCTCAACGTGCTCCAGGTGAACCCTGCCAGGACTCGAGTCACCTTCGTGTGAGAGATCCCCCAAAAAATTGGGGCAAAATCCGGGGATTTTGGGCAAAACGGCGAAAATCCCGCAAAAATGGTGAAAATCCCCCAAAAAACGCCCCCAAAACCCCCCAGGAAGAGCCAGAAATTGAATTTTGGGGGCTCAACGTGCTCCAGGTGAACCCTGCCAGGACCCGAGTCACCTTCGTGTGAGAAAGCCCCCAAAAAATTGGGGCAAAATCCGGGCATTTTGGGCAAAACGGCGAAAATCCCGCAAAAATGGTGAAAATTCCCCAAAAAACGCCCCCAAAACCCCCCAGGAAGAGCCAGAAATTGAATTTTGGGGCTCAACGTGCTCCAGGTGAACCCTGCCAGGACCCGAGTCACCTTCGTGTGAGAAAGCCGCCAAAAAATTGGGGCAAAATCCGGGGATTTTGGGCAAAACGGCGAAAATCCCGCAAAAATGGTGAAAATTCCCCAAAAAACGCCCCCAAAACCCCCCAGGAAGAGCCAGAAATTGAATTTTGGGGGCTCAACGTGCTCCAGGTGAACCCTGCCAGGACCCGAGTCACCTTCGTGTGAGAAAGCCGCCAAAAAATTGGGGCAAAATCCGGGGATTTTGGGCAAAACGGCGAAAATCCCGCAAAAATGGTGAAAATCCCCCAAAAAACGCCCCCAAAACCCCCCAGGAAGAGCCAGAAATTGAATTTTGGGGGCTCAACGTGCTCCAGGTGAACCCTGCCAGGACCCGAGTCACCTTCGTGTGAGAAAGCCCCCAAAAAATTGGGGCAAAATCCGGGGATTTTGGGCAAAACGGCGAAAATCCCGCAAAAATGGTGAAAATCCCCCAAAAAACGCCCCCAAAACCCCCCAGGAAGAGCCAGAACTTGAATTTTGGGGCTCAACGTGCTCCAGGTGAACCCTGCCAGGACCCGAGTCACCTTCGTGTGAGAAAGCCGCCAAAAAATTGGGGCAAAATCCGGGGATTTTGGGCAAAACGGCGAAAATCCCGCAAAAATGGTGAAAATCCCCCAAAAAACGCCCCCAAAACCCCCCAGGAAGAGCCAGAAATTGAATTTTGGGGCTCAACGTGCTCCAGGTGAACCCTGCCAGGACCCGAGTCACCTTCGTGTGAGAAAGCCCCCAAAAAATTGGGGCAAAATCCGGGCATTTTGGGCAAAACGGCGAAAATCCCGCAAAAATGGCGAAAATCCCCCAAAAAACGGCCCTGAAACCTCCCCAAAATCCCCCAGGAAGACCCAGAAGTTGAATTTTGGGGGCTCAACGTGCTCCAGGTGAACCCTGCCAGGACCCGAGTCACCTTCGTGTGAGAAAGCCCCCAAAAAATTGGGGCAAAATCCGGGCATTTTGGGCAAAACGGCGAAAATCCTGCAAAAATGGTGAAAATCCCCCAAAAAACGCCCCCAAAATCCCCCAGGAAGAGCCAGAAATTGAATTTTGGGGGCTCAGCGTGCTCCAGGTGAACCCTGCCAGGACCCGAGTCACCTTCGTGTGAGAAAGCCCCCCAAAAATTGGGGCAAAATCCAGGGATTTTGGGCAAAACGGCGAAAATCCCGCAAAAATGGTGAAAATTCCCCAAAAAACGCCCCCAAAATCCCCCAGGAAGAGCCAGAAATTGAATTTTGGGGCTCAACGTGCTCCAGGTGAACCCTGCCAGGACTCGAGTCACCTTCGTGTGAGAAAGCCCCCAAAAAATTGGGGCAAAATCCGGGGATTTTGGGCAAAACGGCGAAAATCCCGCAAAAAAAAACACCCAAAAAATGCCCCAAAACTGCCCCAAAACCCCCCAGGAAGAGCCAGAAATTGAATTTTGGGGCTCAACGTGCTCCAGGTGAACCCTGCCAGGACCCGAGTCACCTTCGTGTGAGAAAGCCCCCCAAAAATTGGGGCAAAATCCGGGGATTTTGGGCAAAACGGCGAAAATCCCGCAAAAATGGTGAAAATCGCCCAAAAAACCCCCAAAAAAAGGGGTCTTGAGGGGGTGAAAGCGCTGCAGGTGACCCCAAATCTCACTTGGATCCCCTCGGATTGAGGGGGAGCCCAAAAATTGGGGGAAAATCCGGGAAATTTGGCCAAAACTGGAAAAATGGCGAAATTCGTGTCAAAATCCCCAAAAAAACCCCAACCCAGGGACCCCAAAATTCCCTCAGAGACCCCAAAATCCCCCCCGGGACCCCAAATTCCCCCCCAGGTTTTTCCCGGTGCTTTTTTTTGGAGCAAAAGGAGAATTTTGAGCAATAAAATGGATTTTTTACCATTTTCGGGCATTCGTTTGTTCTTTTCCCTCCCAGCCCCAAATTCCCCGGTTTTTCCCGCAAAAAAATCCCATTTTTCCCCAAAAAAATCCCATTTTTCCCCCAAAAACTCCATTTTCCACCCAAATTTCCATTTTTCCCCAAAAATCCCATTTTTCTGCCAAAAAACTCCATTTTTCCCCCCCAAAATCCCCCAAAAATGGGGAAAAAATCCCCAATTCTGCCTTTTCCAGCCACTTCATTGAACCCAAACTCCCCCAAATTTGGGCTCCCCAAATTCCCGGGAATGTTCCCAAATTCCTGTGGTTTCTCCCCAATTTTTGGGTGTTCCAAGCCCCCTTTTTAACCCTTTTCTCCCCAAAATTCCACCCTAAACTCAACTTTCTTGACCAAACCCACCCCAAACTCCCCCAAATTTGGGCTCCCCAAATTCCCAGGAATGTTCCCAAATTCCTGCGGTTTCTCCCCAATTTTTGGGTGTCCCAAGCCCCCTTTTTAACCCTTTTCTCCCCAAATTTCCGCCCTAAACTCAACTTTATTGCCCAAACCCACCCCAAAACCCCCCAAATTTGGGCTCCACAAATTCCTGGGATTGTTCCCAAATTCCTGCCGTTTCTCCCCAATTTTTGGGGATTCTCCCCAATTTTTGGGTGTTCCAAGCCCCTTTTTTAACCCTTTTCTCCCCAAAATCCACCACAATTTCCACCGAAACTCAACTTTATTGCCCAAACCCACCCCAAACTCCCCCAAATTTGGGCTCCCCAAATTCCTGGGATTGTTCCCAATTTCCTGTGGTTTCTCCCCAATTTTTGGGTGTTCCAAGCCCCCTTTTTAACCCTTTTCTCCCCAAAATCCACCACAATTTCCACCGAAACTCAACTTTATTGCCCAAACCCACCCCGAAACCCCCCAAATTTGGGCTCCCCAAATTCCCAGGATGAATCCCCAAACCCCAGGGCTTCTCCCCAATTTTGGGGCTGTCCCAAACCCCCCTTTTTTCACCCCAAAACCCCCCAATTTCTCCTTTCCCCACCGCTTCTCTTGGCCCCCAAGGCCCCGAGCCCGAGCTGCCGAGCTTCCCGCGGCTCCTGGGCTGAATTCCCGGGATTTTGGGGCGGCTTTTGGGCGGATTTGGGGGGATTTTGGGGCTCCCTAGAAGAAGAGCCCCCGCATGCGGCGCCCGATGCCCTGGCGGTCGTAGAGGAGCCAAAAACGGGCCCAAAAATGGGGGAAAAATCCCCAATTCTGCCTTTTCCAGCCACTTCATTGAACCCAAACTCCCCCAAATTTGGGCTCCCCAAATTCCCGGGAATGTTCCCAAATTCCTGTGGTTTCTCCCCAATTTTTGGGTGTTCCAAGCCCCTTTTTTAACCCTTTTCTCCCCAAAATTCCACCCTAAACTCAACTTTATTGCCCAAACCCACCCCAAACTCCCCCAAATTTGGGCTCCCCAAATTCCCGGGAATGTTCCCAAATTCCTGTGGTTTCTCCCCAATTTTTGGGGTGTTCCAAGCCCCCTTTTTAACCCTTTTCTCCCCAAAATTCCACCCTAAACTCAACTTTATTGCCCGAACCCACCCCAAACTCCCCCAAATTTGGGCTCCCCAAATTCCCGGGAATGTTCCCAAATTCCTGCGGATTCTCCCCAATTTTTGGGTGTTCCAAGCCCCCTTTTTAACCCTTTTCTCCCCAAAATCCACCACAATTTCCACCGAAACTCAACTTTATTGCCCAAACCCACCCCAAACTCCCCAAATTTGGGCTCCCCAAATTCCTGGGAATGTTCCCAAATTCCTGTGGTTTCTCCCCAATTTTTGGGTGTCCCAAGCCCCTTTTTTATCCCTTTTCTCCCCAAATTTCCGCCCTAAACTCAACTTTCTTGACCAAACCCACCCCAAACTCCCCAAATTTGGGCTCCCCAAATTCCTGGGAATGTTCCCAAATTCCTGCCGTTTCTCCCCAATTTTTGGGTGTCCCAAGCCCCTTTTTAACCCTTTTCTCCCCAAAATTCCGCCCTAAACTCAACTTTATTGCCCAAACCCACCCCAAAACCCCCCAAATTTGGGCTCCCCAAATTCCTGGGATTGTTCCCAAATTCCTGTGGTTTCTCCCCAATTTTTGGGCGTTCCAAACCCCTTTTTTAACCCTTTTCTCCCCAAAATCCACCACAATTTCCACCGAAACTCAACTTTATTGCCCAAACCCACCCCAAACTCCCCCAAATTTGGGCTCCCCAAATTCCTGGGAATGTTCCCAATTTCCTGCCGTTTCTCCCCAATTTTTGGGTGTCCCAAACCCCTTTTTAACCCTTTTCTCCCCAAAATCCACCACAATTTCCACCGAAACTCAACTTTATTGCCCAAACCCACCCCAAACTCCCCCAAATTTGGGCTCCCCAAATTCCCGGGAATGTTCCCAAATTCCTGCCGATTCTCCCCAATTTTTGGGGTGTTCCAAGCCCCCTTTTTTAACCCTTTTCTCCCCAAAATCCACCACAATTTCCACCAAAACTCAACTTTATTGCCCAAACCCACCCCAAACTCCCCCAAATTTGGGCTCCCCAAATTCCCAGGATGAATCCCCAAGCCCCAGGGATTCTCCCCAATTTTTGGGGCTTCTCCCCAATTTTTGGGGCTTCTCCCCAATTTTTGGGGGTGTCCGAAACCCCCCTTTTTTCACCCCAAAACCCCCCAATTTCTCCTTTCCCCACCGCTTCTCTTGGCCCCCAAGGCCCCGAGCCCGAGCTGCCGAGCTTCCCGCGGCTCCTGGGCTGAATTCCCGGGATTTTGGGGCGGCTTTTGGGCGGATTTGGGGGGATTTTGGGGCTCCCTAGAAGAAGAGCCCCCGCATGCGGCGCCCGATGCCCTGGCGGTCGTAGAGGAGCCAAAAACGGGCCCAAAAATGGGGGAAAAATCCCCAATTCTGCCTTTTCCAGCCACTTCATTGAACCCAAACTCCCCCAAATTTGGGCTCCCCAAATGCCCGGGAATGTTCCCAAATTCCTGAGGTTTCTCCCCAATTTTTGGGTGTTCCAAGCCCCTTTTTTAACCCTTTTCTCCCCAAAATCCACCCCAATTTCCACCGAAACTCAACTTTATTGCCCAAACCCACCCCAAACTCCCCCAAATTTGGGCTCCCCAAATTCCCGGGAATGTTCCCAAATTCCTGCCGTTTCTCCCCAATTTTTGGGGATTCTCCCCAATTTTTTGGGTGTCCCAAACCCCTTTTTTAACCCTTTTCTCCCCAAAATCCACCACAATTTCCACCGAAACTCAACTTTCTTGCCCAAACCCACCCCAAACTCCCCCAAATTTGGGCTCCCCAAATTCCCAGGATGAATCCCCAAACCCCAGGGCTTCTCCCCAATTTTGGGGGTGTCCCAAACCCCCCTTTTTTCACCCCAAAACCCCCCAATTTCTCCTTTCCCCACCGCTTCTCTTGGCCCCCAAGGCCCCGAGCCCGAGCTGCCGAGCTTCCCGCGGCTCCTGGGCTGAATTCCCGGGATTTTGGGGCGGCTTTTGGGCGGATTTGGGGGGATTTTGGGGCTCCCTAGAAGAAGAGCCCCCGCATGCGGCGCCCGATGCCCTGGCGGTCGTAGAGGAGCCAAAAACGGGCCCAAAAATGGGGGAAAAATCCCCAATTCTGCCTTTTCCAGCCACTTCATTGAACCCAAACTCCCCCAGATTTGGGCTCCCCAAATTCCCGGGAATGTTCCCAAATTCCTGCGGATTCTCCCCAATTTTTGGGGTGTTCCCAGCCCCTTTTTTAACCCTTTTCTCCCCAAAATCCACCACAATCTCCACCAAAACTCAACTTTATTGCCCAAACCCACCCCAAAACCCCCCAAATTTGGGCTCCCCAAATTCCCGGGAATATTCCCAAATTCCTGTGGTTTCTCCCCAATTTTTGGGTGTCCCAAGCCCCTTTTTAACCCTTTTTCTCCCCAAAATTCCGCCCTAAACTCAACTTTATTGCCCGAACCCACCCCAAAACCCCCCAAATTTGGGCTCCACAAATTCCTGGGATTGTTCCCAAATTCCTGCCGTTTCTCCCCAATTTTTGGGGATTCTCCCCAATTTTTGGGTGTTCCAAGCCCCCTTTTTAACCCTTTCCTCCCCAAAATCCACCACAATTTCCACCGAAACTCAACTTTATTGCCCAAACCCACCCCAAACTCCCCCAAATTTGGGCTCCCCAAATTCCCAGGATGAATCCCCAAACCCCAGGGCTTCTCCCCAATTTTGGGGGTGTCCCAAACCCCCCTTTTTTCACCCCAAAACCCCCCAATTTCTCCTTTCCCCACCGCTTCTCTTGGCCCCCAAGGCCCCGAGCCCGAGCTGCCGAGCTTCCCGCGGCTCCTGGGCTGAATTCCCGGGATTTTGGGGCGGCTTTTGGGCGGATTTGGGGGGATTTTGGGGCTCCCTAGAAGAAGAGCCCCCGCATGCGGCGCCCGATGCCCTGGCGGTCGTAGAGGAGCCAAAAACGGGCCCAAAAATGGGGGAAAAATCCCCAATTCTGCCTTTTCCAGCCACTTCATTGAACCCAAACTCCCCCAAATTTGGGCTCCCCAAATTCCCGGGAATGTTCCCAAATTCCTGCCGTTTCTCCCCAATTTTTGGGTGTTCCAAGCCCCCTTTTTAACCCTTTTCTCCCCAAATTTCCGCCCTAAACTCAACTTTATTGCCCGAACCCACCCCAAACTCCCCCAAATTTGGGCTCCCCAAATTCCCGGGAATGTTCCCAAATTCCTGCCGATTCTCCCCAATTTTTGGGTGTCCCAAGCCCCTTTTTAACCCTTTTTCTCCCCAAAATTCCGCCCTAAACTCAACTTTATTGCCCAAACCCACCCCAAACTCCCCCAAATTTGGGCTCCCCAAATTCCCAGGATGAATCCCCAAACCCCAGGGATTCTCCCCAATTTTGGGGGCTTCTCCCCAATTTTTGGGGCTTCTCCCCAATTTTTGGGGGTGTCCCAAACCCCCCTTTTTTCACCCCAAAACCCCCCAATTTCTCCTTTCCCCACCGCTTCTCTTGGCCCCCAAGGCCCCGAGCCCGAGCTGCCGAGCTTCCCGCGGCTCCTGGGCTGAATTCCCGGGATTTTGGGGCGGCTTTTGGGCGGATTTGGGGGGATTTTGGGGCTCCCTAGAAGAAGAGCCCCCGCATGCGGCGCCCGATGCCCTGGCGGTCGTAGAGGAGCCAAAAACGGGCCCAAAAATGGGGAAAAAAACCCCCAATTCTGCCTTTTCCAGCCACTTCATTGAACCCAAACTCCCCCAAATTTGGGCTCCCCAAATTCCCGGGAATGTTCCCAATTTCCTGCCGTTTCTCCCCAATTTTTGGGTGTTCCAAGCCCCTTTTTTATCCCTTTTCTCCCCAAATTTCCGCCCTAAACTCAACTTTCTTGACCAAACCCACCCCAAACTCCCCCAAATTTGGGCTCCCCAAATTCCTGGGAATGTTCCCAAATTCCTGCCGTTTCTCCCCAATTTTTGGGGATTCTCCCCAATTTTTGGGTGTTCCAAACCCCTTTTTTAACCCTTTTCTCCCCAAAATCCACCACAATTTCCACCGAAACTCAACTTTCTTGCCCAAACCCACCCCAAACTCCCCCAAATTTGGGCTCCCCAAATTCCCGGGAATGTTCCCAAATTCCTGTGGTTTCTCCCCAATTTTTGGGTGTCCCAAGCCCCTTTTTTAACCCTTTTCTCCCCAAAATTCCACCCTAAACTCAACTTTATTGCCCAAACCCACCCCAAAACCCCCCAAATTTGGGCTCCCCAAATTCCCGGGAATGTTCCCAAATTCCTGCGGTTTCTCCCCAATTTTTGGGGTGTTCCAAACCCCTTTTTAACCCTTTTCTCCCCAAAATCCACCACAATTTCCACCGAAACTCAACTTTATTGCCCAAACCCACCCCAAACTCCCCCAAATTTGGGCTCCCCAAATTCCCAGGAATGTTCTCAATTTCCTGTGGTTTCTCCCCAATTTTTGGGTGTTCCAAGCCCCTTTTTAACCCTTTTCTCCCCAAAATCCACCACAATTTCCACCGAAACTCAACTTTATTGCCCAAACCCACCCCAAACTCCCCCAAATTTGGGCTCCCCAAATTCCCAGGATGAATCCCCAAACCCCAGGGCTTCTCCCCAATTTTGGGGGTGTCCCAAACCCCCCTTTTTTCACCCCAAAACCCCCCAATTTCTCCTTTCCCCACCGCTTCTCTTGGCCCCCAAGGCCCCGAGCCCGAGCTGCCGAGCTTCCCGCGGCTCCTGGGCTGAATTCCCGGGATTTTGGGGCGGCTTTTGGGCGGATTTGGGGGGATTTTGGGGCTCCCTAGAAGAAGAGCCCCCGCATGCGGCGCCCGATGCCCTGGCGGTCGTAGAGGAGCCAAAAACGGGCCCAAAAATGGGGGAAAAATCCCCAATTCTGCCTTTTCCAGCCACTTCATTGAACCCAAACTCCCCCAAATTTGGGCTCCCCAAATGCCCGGGAATGTTCCCAAATTCCTGCGGTTTCTCCCCAAATTTTTGGGGTGTCCCAAACCCCCTTTTTAACCCTTTTCTCCCCAAAATCCACCACAATTTCCACCCTAAACTCAACTTTCTTGACCAAACCCACCCCAAACTCCCCCAAATTTGGGCTCCCCAAATTCCCGGGAATGTTCCCAAATTCCTGCCGTTTCTCCCCAAATTTTTGGGTGTCCCAAGCCCCTTTTTAACCCTTTTCTCCCCAAAATCCACCACAATTTCCACCGAAACTCAACTTTATTGCCCAAACCCACCCCAAACTCCCCCAAATTTGGGCTCCCCAAATTCCCAGGATGAATCCCCAAACCCCAGGGATTCTCCCCAATTTTGGGGCTGTCCCAAACCCCCCTTTTTTCACCCCAAAACCCCCCAATTTCTCCTTTCCCCACCGCTTCTCTTGGCCCCCAAGGCCCCGAGCCCGAGCTGCCGAGCTTCCCGCGGCTCCTGGGCTGAATTCCCGGGATTTTGGGGCGGCTTTTGGGCGGATTTGGGGGGATTTTGGGGCTCCCTAGAAGAAGAGCCCCCGCATGCGGCGCCCGATGCCCTGGCGGTCGTAGAGGAGCCAAAAACGGGCCCAAAAATGGGGGAAAAATCCCCAATTCTGCCTTTTCCAGCCACTTCATTGAACCCAAACTCCCCCAAATTTGGGCTCCCCAAATTCCTGGGAATGTTCCCAAATTCCTGCGGTTTCTCCCCAATTTTTGGGTGTTCCCAGCCCCTTTTTTAACCCTTTTCTCCCCAAAATTCCACCCTAAACTCAACTTTATTGCCCGAACCCACCCCAAAACCCCCCAAATTTGGGCTCCCCAAATTCCTGGGAATGTTCCCAAATTCCTGCCGTTTCTCCCCAAATTTTTGGGGTGTCCCAAACCCCCTTTTTAACCCTTTTCTCCCCAAAATCCACCACAATTTCCACCGAAACTCAACTTTATTGCCCAAACCAACCCCAAACTCCCCCAAATTTGGGCTCCCCAAATTCCCGGGAATGTTCCCAAATTCCTGCCGTTTCTCCCCAATTTTTGGGGATTCTCCCCAATTTTTGGGTGTTCCAAACCCCCTTTTTAACCCTTTTCTCCCCAAAATCCACCACAATTTCCACCGAAACTCAACTTTATTGCCCAAACCCACCCCAAACTCCCCCAAATTTGGGCTCCCCAAATTCCCAGGATGAATCCCCAAACCCCAGGGATTCTCCCCAATTTTGGGGGTGTCCCAAACCCCCCTTTTTTCACCCCAAAACCCCCCAATTTCTCCTTTCCCCACCGCTTCTCTTGGCCCCCAAGGCCCCGAGCCCGAGCTGCCGAGCTTCCCGCGGCTCCTGGGCTGAATTCCCGGGATTTTGGGGCGGCTTTTGGGCGGATTTGGGGGGATTTTGGGGCTCCCTAGAAGAAGAGCCCCCGCATGCGGCGCCCGATGCCCTGGCGGTCGTAGAGGAGCCAAAAACGGGCCCAAAAATGGGGGAAAAATCCCCAATTCTGCCTTTTCCAGCCACTTCATTGAACCCAAACTCCCCCAAATTTGGGCTCCCCAAATTCCTGGGAATGTTCCCAAATTCCTGCGGTTTCTCCCCAATTTTTGGGTGTTCCCAGCCCCTTTTTTAACCCTTTTCTCCCCAAAATTCCACCCTAAACTCAACTTTATTGCCCGAACCCACCCCAAAACCCCCCAAATTTGGGCTCCCCAAATTCCTGGGAATGTTCCCAAATTCCTGCCGTTTCTCCCCAAATTTTTGGGGTGTCCCAAACCCCCTTTTTAACCCTTTTCTCCCCAAAATCCACCACAATTTCCACCGAAACTCAACTTTATTGCCCAAACCAACCCCAAACTCCCCCAAATTTGGGCTCCCCAAATTCCCGGGAATGTTCCCAAATTCCTGCCGTTTCTCCCCAATTTTTGGGGATTCTCCCCAATTTTTGGGTGTTCCAAACCCCCTTTTTAACCCTTTTCTCCCCAAAATCCACCACAATTTCCACCGAAACTCAACTTTATTGCCCAAACCCACCCCAAACTCCCCCAAATTTGGGCTCCCCAAATTCCCAGGATGAATCCCCAAACCCCAGGGATTCTCCCCAATTTTGGGGGTGTCCCAAACCCCCCTTTTTTCACCCCAAAACCCCCCAATTTCTCCTTTCCCCACCGCTTCTCTTGGCCCCCAAGGCCCCGAGCCCGAGCTGCCGAGCTTCCCGCGGCTCCTGGGCTGAATTCCCGGGATTTTGGGGCGGCTTTTGGGCGGATTTGGGGGGATTTTGGGGCTCCCTAGAAGAAGAGCCCCCGCATGCGGCGCCCGATGCCCTGGCGGTCGTAGAGGACGTTGAATTTGTTCACGAACTGGTTCATGGTGTTGCAGGTCTTGGTGATGGTGCCCAGGTAGGCCATGAGCCCCACGTCGTTGCATTGCTGGCAGGGCAAAAAAAAAACGGGGAAATTGGGCAATTTTGGGCAGGTTTCGGAAAAGTTGGGGAGGTTTTGGGTGCCCCCGGGGGAGTTTTGGGAGTCGCCCATGGGAAATTTGGGGAGTTTTTGGGGAGTTTCCTGAAAAATCAGGGGATTTTTAGGAGCCCCAGGGAAGTTTTGGGAGCCTCCCCTGGAAAAATTTGGGAGTTTTTGGGAGTTTTCTGAAAAATTGGGGAGGTTTTGGGTGCCCCAGGGAGGTTTTGGGAGCCCCCCCCTGGGAAAATTTGGGGATTTTTGGGAGGTTCCCCAGGAAAAGTTGGGAATTTTTGGGAGTTTCCTGAAAAATCAGGGGAATTTTGAGAGTTTCTGGAAAGATTTGGGATTTTTTGGGAGCCCCAGGGAAGTTTTGGGAGGTTCCCCATGGGAAATTTGGGGATTTTTGGGAGTTTCTGGAAAAGTTGGGAATTTTGGGGAGTTTCTGGAAAGATTTGGGATTTTTTGGGAGTCCCGGGGAGGTTTTGGGAGCCTCCCCTGGGAAAATTTGGGGAATTTTTGGGAGATTCTGGAAAGATTTGGGATTTTTTGGGAGCCCCAGGGAGGTTTTGGGAGCCCCCCCTGGGAAAATTTGGGGAATTTTTGGGAGATTCTGGAAAGATTTGGGATTTTTTGGGTGCCCCAGGGAGGTTTTGGGAGCCTCCCTTGGAAAAATTTGGGAATTTTTGGGAGTTTCTGGAAAAATCTGGGGATTTTGGGGAGATTCAGGAAAGATTGGGGAGGTTTTGGGTGCCCCCGGGGGAGTTTTGGGAGGTTCCCCATGGGAAATTTGGGGATTTTTGGGAGTTTCTGGAAAAGTTGGGAATTCTGGGGAGTTTCTGGAAAGATTTGGGATTTTTTGGGAGTCCCGGGGAGGTTTTGGGAGCCTCCCCTGGAAAAATTTGGGAGTTTTTGGGAGTTTTCTGAAAAACTGGGGAGGTTTTGGGTGCCCCAGGGAGGTTTTGGGAGCCCCCCCTGGGAAAATTTGGGGATTTTTGGGAGGTTCCCCAGGAAAAGTTGGGAATTTTTGGGAGTTTCCTGAAAAATCAGGGAATTTTGGGGAGTTTCTGGAAAGATTTGGGATTTTTTGGGAGCCCCAGGGAGGTTTTTGGAGCCCCCCCTGGGAAAATTTGGGGAATTTTTGGGAGATTCTGGAAAGATTTGGGATTTTTTGGGTGCCCCAGGGAAGTTTTGGGAGCCTCCCTTGGAAAAATTTGGGAGTTTTTGGGAGTTTCTGGAAAGATTTGGGATTTTTTGGGAGATTTTGGAAAGATTGGGGAGGTTTTGGGTGCCCCTGGGGGAGTTTTGGGAGGTTCCCCATGGGAAATTTGGGGATTTTTGGGAGTTTCTGGAAAAGTTGGGAATTCTGGGGAGTTTCTGGAAAGATTTGGGATTTTTTGGGAGTCCCGGGGAGGTTTTGGGAGCCTCCCCTGGAAAAATTTGGGAGTTTTTGGGAGTTTTCTGAAAAACTGGGGAGGTTTTGGGTGCCCCAGGGAGGTTTTGGGAGCCCCCCCTGGGAAAATTTGGGGATTTTTGGGAGGTTCCCCAGGAAAAGTTGGGAATTTTTGGGAGTTTCCTGAAAAATCAGGGAATTTTGGGGAGTTTCTGGAAAGATTTGGGATTTTTTGGGAGCCCCAGGGAAGTTTTGGGAGCCTCCCTTGGAAAAATTTGGGAGTTTTTGGGAGTTTCTGGAAAAATCTGGGGATTTTGGGGAGATTCAGGAAAGATTGGGGAGGTTTTGGGTGCCCCCGGGGGAGTTTTGGGAGGTTCCCCATGGGAAATTTGGGGATTTTTGGGAGTTTCTGGAAAAGTTGGGAATTTTGGGGAGTTTCTGGAAAGATTTGGGATTTTTTGGGAGTCCCGGGGAGGTTTTGGGAGCCTCCCCTGGAAAAATTTGGGAGTTTTTGGGAGTTTCTGGAAAAATCTGGGGATTTTGGGGAGATTTTGGAAAGATTGGGGAGGTTTTGGGTGCCCCCGGGGGAGTTTTGGGAGTCGCCCATGGGAAATTTGGGGAGTTTTTGGGAGTTTCTGGAAAAATCTGGGGATTTTGGGGAGATTCAGGAAAGATTTGGGATTTTTTGGGAGCCCCCAGGGAGGTTTTGGGAGCCTCCCCTGGAAAAATTTGGGAATTTTTGGGAGTTTTCTGAAAAACTGGGGAGGTTTTGGGAGTCCCGGGGAAGTTTTAGGAGTCCCCCATGGGAAATTTGGGGATTTTTGGGAGTTTCTGGAAAGATTTGGGATTTTTTGGGAGCCCCAGGGAGGTTTTGGGAGCCTCCCCTGGAAAAATTTGGGGAATTTTTGGGAGTTTCTGGAAAAATCTGGGGATTTTTGGGAGATTTTGGAAAGATTGGGGAGGTTTTGGGTGCCCCAGGGAGGTTTTGGGAGCCTCCCATGGGAAATTTGGGGAGTTTTTGGGGAGGTTCCTGAAAAATCAGGGGATTTTGGGGAGTTTCTGGAAAGATTGGGGAGGTTTTGGGAGCCCCAGGGAGGTTTTGGGAGCCTCCCTTGGAAAAATTTGGGAGTTTTTGGGAGTTTCTGGAAAGATTTGGGATTTTTTGGGAGCCCCAGGGAAGTTTTTGGAGCCCCCCCCTGGGAAAATTGGGGGAATTTTTGGGAGATTCTGGAAAGATTTGGGAGGTTTTGGGAGCCCTCCCAGGAAAAATTGGGAAATTTTTGGGAGTTTCCTGAAAAATGAGGGAAATTTTGGGAGATTCTGGAAAATCTGGGGATTTTTGGGAGCCCCCCCCAGGAAAATTTGGGGAATTTTTGGGAGTTTCTGGAAACATTTGGGCGATTTTTGGGAATTTCCTGCGAAATCGGAGAATTTTTGGGAGCCTGAAAGAAGCCACGAGCCCCACGTGGGAAAACGGGGAAATTTGGGAATTTTTTGGGAGATTCCTGAAAAATTCGGGAATTTTTGGGACCCCTCCCAAAATATTTGGGAATTTTTGGGGACCCCCCCCCCCCCCCCAAAATTCCCGGGAATTTCTGGAGCAGGAGAAAGGGGGAGGGGCTGGGGAATTTTGGGACCCTCAGAGGAGGCTTTGGTTCCCCCCCCAAAAAATTTGGGAACCCTCCAGAAAATTTGGGACACCCCCAAAACCTTGGACCCCCCCCCAGGGGCTCCAGGAGCCGCCCAAAATTTGGGAAAACCCCCCCAAAAAAAAATTTGGGAATTCTCCTTTTTTTTTCCCCTTTTTTCCCCCCTTTCAGGACCTTTTTTTTGGGAGTTTTTGGGAGCTCCTCGGGTTTTGGGGAGTCTGGGAATTTTGGGCCCCCCCGGGGTGGATTTTGGGGTGGATTTTGGGGTGGATTTTGGGTGGATTTTGGGGGATTTTGGGGGTTTTTGGGGTCCCCTCACGTCGTAGAAGTCGGTTTTGAACTTGTCGGTGCTGAGCACGGGCAGGCAGTGGCAGAGGGCGCAGGCCTCGCGCAGGATCTCGTGGTTGAAGGGAACTTCTCCTACAAAAACGGGGTGAAAAAGCCCAAATTTGGGGTCAGGGATGCTCTGGGGAGAATCGGGAACCCCAAAAACCCCAAAAAACCCCCCAAAATCACCCCAAAACCCCCAAAATTCCCCCCAAAATCCCCTCGGAGGTGCCCCAAGCCAAGCCGGGATCTCGTGGTTGAAGGGAACTTCTCCTACAAAAATGGGGTGAAAAAGCCCAAATTTGGGGTCAGGGATGCTCCAGGAAGAATCAGGAACCCCAAAAACCCCAAAAAACCCCCCAAAATCACCCCAAAACCCCCTAAAATCACCCCAAATCCCCCCAAAAATCCCCTCGGAGGTGCCCCAAGCCAAGCCGGGATCTCGTGGTTGAAGGGAACTTCTCCTACAAAAATGGGGTGAAAAAGCCCAAATTTGGGGTCAGGGATGCTCCGGGGAGAATCGGGAACCCCAAAAACCCCAAAAAACCCCCCAAAATCACCCCAAAACCCCCAAAATTCCCCCCAAAATCCCCTCGGAGGTGCCCCAAGCCAAGCCGGGATCTCGTGGTTGAGGGGAATTCCCCCTAAAAAATGGGGTGAAAAAGCCCAAATTTGGGGTCAGGGATGCTCTGGGGAGAATCGGGAACCCCGAATTTGGGATCCCCAAAATGACCCCAAAAATTCCGGGAAAAATCCCCCAAAAAATCAGGAAGAAACTCCAAAAAATTCAGGAAAACCCCCCAAAAATTCAGGGAAAAAACCCCAAAAATTGGGAACCCCAAAAAAAAAATTCATGAAAAAAAACCCCAAAAAAATCAGGGAAAATCCCCAAAAAATCGGGGAAAACCCCCAAAAATTCAGGGGAAAAAACCCCAAAAAATCATGAACAAAACCCCCAAAAATCAGGAAAAATCCCAAAAAAATCGGGAAAAAACCCCAAAAATTCAGGGGAAAAAAACCCCAAAAATTCAGGAACAAAACCCCAAAAATCAGGAAAAATCCCCAAAAAATCGGGGAAAAAACCCCAAAAATTCAGGGAAAAAAACCCCAAAAATCGGGGAAAAAATCCCCAAAAAAGTCATGAAAAAAACCAAAAAAATAGGGAAAAAACCCGAAAAAATCAGAAAATAACCCCAAAAAATCAGGAAAAAAAACCCAAAAAATCAGGAAAAAACCCCAAAAATTCAGGAAAAAAACCCCAAAAATCAGGAAAAAACCCCAAAAATTCAGGAAAAAAACCCCCAAAACTCAGGGGAAAAAAACCCCAAAAATTCAGGGGAAAAGACCCCAAAAAATCAGGAAAAAACCCCAAGAATTTGGGGAAAACCACAAAAAATTCGGGAAAAAAATCCCCCAAAACTGGGAAAAAAATCCCCAAAAATTCAGGGGAAAAAACCCCAAAAAATCAGGAAAAAACCCCCAAAAATCAGAAAAAATCCCCCAAAAATTCAGGAAAAAACCCAAAAAAATTGGGAAAAAACTCAAAAAATTCAGAAAAAAAACCCCAAAAAATCGGGAAAAAAACCCCAAAAAATTTGGAAAAAAACCCCAAAAATCGGGGAAAAAAAACCCAAAAAATCAGGAAAAAAACCCCCCAAAAAATCGGGAAAAAAACCTCAAAAATTCAGGAAAAGAAACCCAAAAATGTCATGACAAAAACCCAAAAAACCAGAAAAAACCACCCAGAAATTCAGAAAAAACCCCAAAAAATCGGGGAAAAAATCCCCAAAAAAGTCGTGAAAAAAACCAAAAAAATCGGGAAAAAAATCCCCAAAAATCACGAAAAAAAACCCCAAAAAATCAGGAAAAATCCCCCAAAAATCAGAGCTTCTCCAGACCCCTCCCAGCCACCCCAAACCCTCCACAAACCCATGGGAAAAGCCCCAAAATGGTGGGAATTTGCCCCAAATCCTCACCGGCCTCGGCGGCGCGGACGTACTCGAGGATGAGGCGCACACGGCTGTGCAGCATCTTGATGGCGCTGTGCTGGGCGATCAGGTGCTCCGCCACTTTTTGGGGCAAATTTGGGGGATTTTGGGAACATTTTGGAGATTTGGAAACCCCAAAAAGCCCCAAAACCACCCCAAAAAAACCCCGGGAGACCCAAAATGCCCCAAATGTCCCCAAAATGCCCCAAATCCACCTCGGTGTCACCCCCGGGGCTGTGCTGGGCGATCAGGTGCTCCGCCACTTTTTGGGGCAAATTTTGGGGATTTTGGGGACATTTTGGAGATTTGGAAACCCCAAAAAGCCCCAAAACCACCCCCAAAAAACCCCTGGGGGGCCCAAAATGCCCCAAATGTCCCCAAAATGCCCCAAATCCACCTCGGTGTCACCCCCGGGGCTGGGCTGGGCTGGGGGGGGGCTCTGATGATTTTTGGGGCCAATTTTGGGGATTTTGGGAACATTTTGGAGATTTGGAAACCTCAAAAAGCCCCAAAACCACCCCCAAAAACCCCTGGGAGACCCAAAATGCCCCAAATGTCCCCAAAATGCCCCAAATCCACCTCGGTGTCACCCCCGGGGCTGTGCTGGGCGATCAGGTGCTCCGCCACTTTTTGGGGCAAATTTTGGGGATTTTGGGAACATTTTGGAGATTTGGAAACCCCAAAAAGCCCCAAAACCCCCCCAAAAAACCCTCGGGGGACCCAAAATGCCCCAAATGTCCCCAAAATGCCCCAAATGTCCCCAAATCCCCTCCTGGTGTCACCCCCGGGGCTGGGGGGGCTCTGATGACTTTTGGGGCAAATTTTGGGGATTTTGGGAACATTTTGGAGATTTGGAAACCCCAAAAAGCCCCAAAACCACCCCCAAAAACCCCTGGGGGGCCCAAAATGCCCCAAATGTCCCCAAAATGCCCCAAATCCCCCCTGGTGTCACCCCCGGGGCTGTGCTGGGCGATCAGGTGCTCCGCCACTTTTTGGGGCAAATTTGGGGGATTTTGGGAACATTTTGGAGATTTGGAAATCCCAAAAAGCCCCAAAACCACCCCAAAAAACCCCCGGGGGACCCAAAATGCCCCAAATGTCCCCAAAATGCCCCAAATCCACCTCGGTGTCACCCCCGGGGCTGTGCTGGGCGATCAGGTGCTCCGCCACTTTTTGGGGCAAATTTTGGGGATTTTGGGAACATTTTGGAGATTTGGAAACCCCAAAAAGCCCCAAAACCACCCCCAAAAACCCCTGGGAGACCCAAAATGCCCCAAATGTCCCCAAAATGCCCCAAATCCCCCCTGGTGTCACCCCCGGGGCTGTGCTGGGCGATCAGGTGCTCCGCCACTTTTTGGGGCAAATTTGGGGGATTTTGGGAACATTTTGGAGATTTGGAAACCCCAAAAAGCCCCAAAACCACCCCCAAAAACCCCTGGGAGACCCAAAATGCCCCAAATGTCCCCAAAATGCCCCAAATGTCCCCAAATCCACCCCGGTGTCACCCCCGGGGCCGGGGGGGGGGGGCTCTGATGATTTTTGGGGCAAATTTTGGGGATTTTGGGAACATTTTAGAGATTTGGAGACCCCAAAAAGCCCCAAAACCACCCCCAAAAACCCCTGGGGGGCCCAAAATGCCCCAAATGTCCCCAAAATGCCCCAAATCCACCTCGGTGTCACCCCCGGGGCTGTGCTGGGCGATCAGGTGCTCCGCCACTTTTTGGGGCAAATTTTGGGGATTTTGGGAACATTTTGGAGATTTGGAAACCCCAAAAAGCCCCAAAACCACCCCAAAAAACCCCCGGGGGACCCAAAATGCCCCAAATGTCCCCAAAATGCCCCAAATGTCCCCAAATCCACCCCGGTGTCACCCCCGGGGCTGGGGGGGCTCTGATGACTTTTGGGGCAAATTTTGGGGATTTTGGGAACATTTTGGAGATTTGGAAACCCCAAAAAGCCCCAAAACCACCCCAAAAAACCCCTGGGGGGCCCAAAATGCCCCAAATGTCCCCAAAATGCCCCAAATGTCCCCAAATCCACCCCGGTGTCACCCCCGGGGCTGGGGGGGCTCTGATGATTTTTGGGGCAAATTTTGGGGATTTTGGGAACATTTTGGAGATTTGGAAACCCCAAAAAGCCCCAAAACCACCCCAAAAAACCCCCGGGGGACCCAAAATGCCCCAAATGTCCCCAAAATGCCCCAAATCCACCTCGGTGTCACCCCCGGGGCTGTGCTGGGCGATCAGGTGCTCCGCCACTTTTTGGGGCAAATTTTGGGGATTTTGGGAACATTTTGGAGATTTGGAAACCCCAAAAAGCCCCAAAACCCCCCCAAAAAACCCTCGGGGGACCCAAAATGCCCCAAATGTCCCCAAAATGCCCCAAATGTCCCCAAATCCACCCCGGTGTCACCCCCGGGGCTGGGGGGGCTCTGATGACTTTTGGGGCAAATTTTGGGGATTTTGGGAACATTTTGGAGATTTGGAAACCCCAAAAAGCAGGAGATTTTTGGGGTTTTTGGGGATTTTTTGCAGGAGATTTTTGGGGTTTTTGGGGTGGAATTTTAGGATTTTTGGGGTGGAATTTTGGGGGGTTTTGGGTGGATTTTGGGGATTTTTTCAGGAGATTTTTGGCGTTTTGGGGGATTTTTCGCAGGAGATTTTTGGCGTTTTTGGGGTGGATTTTGGGGATTTTTGGGGTGGATTTTGGGGATTTTTTGCAGGAGATTTTTGGCGGTTTTGGGGTGGATTTTGGGGGTTTTTGGGGTGGATTTTGGGTATTTTTGGGGTGGATTTTGGGGGTTTTTGGGGTGGATTTTGGGGGTTTTTGGGGTGGAATTTTGGGGATTTTTGGGGTGGAATTTTGGGATTTTTTGGGTGGAATTTTGGGGGGTTTTGGGTGGATTTTGGGGATTTTTTCAGGACATTTTTGGCGTTTTGGGGGATTTTTCGCAGGAGATTTTTGGCGTTTTTGGGGTGGATTTTGGGGGTTTTTGGGGTGGAATTTTGGGATTTTTGGGGTGGAATTTTGGGATTTTTGGGGTGGATTTTGGGGGTTTTTGGGGTGGAATTTTGGGATTTTTTGGGTGGAATTTTGGGGGGTTTTGGGTGGATTTTGGGGATTTTTTCAGGACATTTTTGGCGTTTTGGGGGATTTTTCGCAGGAGATTTTTGGCGTTTTTGGGGTGGATTTTGGGGGTTTTTGGGGTGGAATTTTGGGATTTTTGGGGTGGAATTTTGGGATTTTTGGGGTGGAATTTTGGGATTTTTGGGGTGGATTTTGGGGGTTTTTGGGGTGGATTTTGGGGGTTTTTGGGGTGGATTTTGGGGATTTTTTCAGGACATTTTTGGCGTTTTGGGGGATTTTTCGCAGGAGATTTTTGGCGTTTTTGGGGTGGATTTTGGGGGTTTTTGGGGTGGATTTTGGGGGTTTTTGGGGTGGATTTTGGGGATTTTTGGGGTGGAATTTTGGGGTTTCTGGGGTGGATTTGGGGGTTTTTGGGGTGGATTTTGGGGGTTTTTGGGGTGGATTTTGGGGATTTTTTCAGGAGATTTTTGGCGTTTTGGGGATTTTTCGCAGGACATTTTTTGCGTTTTTGGGGTGGATTTTGGGGGTTTTTGGGGTGGATTTTGGGGATTTTTTCAGGACATTTTTGGCGTTTTGGGGGATTTTTCGCAGGAGATTTTTGGCGTTTTTGGGGTGGATTTTGGGGGTTTTTGGGGTGGATTTTGGGGATTTTTTCAGGAGATTTTTGGCGTTTTGGGGATTTTTCGCAGGACATTTTTTGCGTTTTTGGGGTGGATTTTGGGGGTTTTTGGGGTGGATTTTGGGGATTTTTTCAGGAGATTTTTGGCGTTTTGGGGGATTTTTCGCAGGAGATTTTTGGCGTTTTTGGGGTGGATTTTGGGGATTTTTGGGGTGGATTTTGGGGATTTTTTGCAGGAGATTTTTGGCGGTTTTGGGGTGGATTTTGGGGGTTTTTGGGGTGGATTTTGGGTATTTTTGGGGTGGATTTTGGGGGTTTTTGGGGTGGATTTTGGGGGTTTTTGGGGTGGAATTTTGGGGATTTTTGGGGTGGAATTTTGGGATTTTTTGGGTGGAATTTTGGGGGGTTTTGGGTGGATTTTGGGGATTTTTTCAGGACATTTTTGGCGTTTTGGGGGATTTTTCGCAGGAGATTTTTGGCGTTTTTGGGGTGGATTTTGGGGGTTTTTGGGGTGGAATTTTGGGATTTTTGGGGTGGAATTTTAGGATTTTTGGGGTGGAATTTTGGGATTTTTGGGGTGGATTTTGGGGGTTTTTGGGGTGGATTTTGGGGGTTTTTGGGGTGGATTTTGGGGATTTTTTCAGGACATTTTTGGCGTTTTGGGGGATTTTTCGCAGGAGATTTTTGGCGTTTTTGGGGTGGATTTTGGGGGTTTTTGGGGTGGATTTTGGGGGTTTTTGGGGTGGATTTTGGGGATTTTTGGGGTGGAATTTTGGGGTTTCTGGGGTGGATTTGGGGGTTTTTGGGGTGGATTTTGGGGGTTTTTGGGGTGGATTTTGGGGATTTTTGGGTGGATTTTGGGGGTTTTTGGGGTGGATTCTGGGGATTTTTGGGGTGGATTTTGGGGATTTTTCGCAGGACATTTTGGGGGGTTTTGGGGTGGATTTTGGGGGTTTTGGGGTGGAATTTGGCGGGTTTTTGGGGTGGATTTTGGGGGGTTTGGGGTGGATTTTGGGGGTTTTTGGGGTGGATTCTGGGGGGTTTTGGGGTGGATTTTTTGGGGATTTTTCGCAGGAGATTTTGGGGGTTTTTGGGGTGGATTTTGGGGTTTTTTTCAGGAGATTTTTGGCGTTTTGGGGGATTTTTCGCAGGACATTTTTTGCGTTTTTGGGGTGGATTTTGGGGGTTTTTGGGGTGGATTTTGGGGGTTTTTGGGGTGGATTTTGGGGGTTTTTGGGGTGGATTCTGGGGGGTTTTGGGTGGCCCACCTGTGCTGTTCTCCCCTCCGCCCGTGGCCGTCATCCTGGCCACGTGGTCCACGCCGATCCTCTCGGCCTCCTCGGTGGCCAGCGTGTAGGGCAGCTCGGCAAAGAGCATCGTGGCCTTGGGGCCACCTGGGGCTCAGCAAGGGCCCCGCAGCGGCCCCAAAAGCGGCAGAGAACGGGGCCAGAAAGGCCAAAAACCGCCCCAAAATCGCCCTGAAACGGAGCCGAACCCCAACCCAAATCCCAGCCCAAATCCCACCTAAATCCCACCTAAAATGCACCCAAAACACACCTAAATCCACCTAAAATGCACCCAAATCCCAGCCCAAATCCCACCTAAATCCGACCTAAAATGCACCCAAAACACACCTAAATCCACCCAAAATGCACCCAAATCCCAGCCAAAATCCCACCCAAAATGCACCCAAATCCCACCTAAATCCACCCAAAATGCACCCAAATCCCACCTAAATCCACCCAAAATGCACCCAAATCCCACCTAAATCCCACCCAAATCCCACCTAAAATGCACCCAAAACACACCTAAATCCACCCAAAATGCACCCAAATCCCACCTAAATCCACCCAAAATGCACCCAAATCCCACCTAAATCCACCCAAAATGCACCCAAATCCCACCTAAATCCACCCAAAATGCACCCAAATCCCACCTAAATCCACCCAAAATGCACCCAAATCCCACCTAAATCCACCCAAAATGCACCCAAATCCCAGCCAAAATCCCACCTAAATCCCACCTAAAATGCACCCAAAACACACCTAAATCCACCCAAAATGCACCCAAAACACACCTAAATCCACCCAAAATGCACCCAAAACACACCTAAATCCACCCAAAATGCACCCAAAACACACCTAAATCCACCCAAAATGCACCCAAAACACACCTAAATCCACCCAAAATGCAACCAAATCCCACCTAAATCCACCCAAAATGCACCCAAATCCCACCTAAATCCCACCTAAAATGCAACCAAATCCCAGCCAAAATCCCACCTAAATCCCACCTAAAATGCACCCAAATCCCACCTAAATCCACCCAAAATGCACCCAAATCCCACCTAAATCCACCTAAAATGCACCCAAATCCCAGCCAAAATCCCACCTAAATCCCACCTAAAATGCACCCAAATCCCACCTAAATCCACCCAAAATGCACCCAAATCCCACCTAAATCCACCCAAAATGCACCCAAATCCCAGCCCAAATCCCACCTAAATCCACCCAAAATGCACCCAAATCCCAGCCCAAATCCCACCTAAATCCCACCCAAAATGCACCCAAATCCCACCTAAATCCACCTAAAATGCACCCAAATCCCACCTAAATCCACCCAAAATGCACCCAAATCCCAGCCAAAATCCCACCCAAAATGCACCCAAATCCCACCTAAATCCACCCAAAATGCACCCAAATCCCACCCAAATCCACCCAAAATGCAACCAAATCCCACCTAAATCCACCCAAAATGCACCCAAATCCCACCTAAATCCACCCAAAATGAACCCAAATCCCAGCCAAAATCCCACCTAAATCCCACCTAAAATGCACCCAAAATGCACCCAAATCCCAGCCAAAATGCACCCAAAACACACCTAAATCCACCCAAAATGCACCCAAATCCCAGCCCAAATCCCAGCCAAATACGACCTAAATTTCACCTAAAAGGCACCCAAATCTCACCCAAAATCCACCCAAATCCCACCAAAATCCCACCAAAATCCACCCAAATCCCACCCAAAACCCCACCTAAAATGCACTCAAAATGCACCCAAAATTCACCCAAAACCCACCCAAAATCCCCCAAATCTACCCAAAATCCCCCAAAAAACCCCAAATCCCCCCCAAAAACCCCCCAAAATCCACCAATAAAACACCCCAAATCCCCCCCAAAATACCCAAAATCCCCCCAAATTCCACTCTGGATCCCCAGGATCCCCAAATTCCCCCCCCCAAACCCTCCCAGGACCCCCCAAAACCCCAAAATCTCCCCCAAAACCCTCCCAGGACCCCCCAAAAAGCCCCAAAAAGCCCCAAAATCGCCCCAAATTCACCTCTGGTTCCCCAGGATCCTCAAAATCTCCCCCCAAACCCTCCCAGGACCCCCCAAAACCCCAAAATCTCCCCCAAACCCTCCCAGGACCCCCCAAAAAGCCCCAAAACCCCCCAAAATCGCCCCAAATTCACCTCTGGATCCCCAGGATCCCCAAAATCTCCCCCCAAACCCTCCCAGGACCCCCCAAAACCCCAAAATCTCCCCCAAAAACCCCAAAATCTCCCCCCAAACCCTCCCAGGACCCCTCAAAACCCCAAAATCTCCCCCAAAACCCTCCAGGACCCCCCAAAAAGCCCCAAAAAGCCCCAAAATCGCCCCAAATTCACCTCTGGATCCCCAGGATCCCCAAAATCTCCCCCCAAACCCTCCCAGGACCCCTCAAAACCCCCCCCAAAAATCCCAAATTGCCCCAAATTCCACTCTGGATCCCCAGGACCCCCAAATTCCCCCCCCCAAACCCTCCCAGCACCCCCCAAAACCCCAAAATCTCCCCCCAAAACCTCCCAGGACCCCCCAAAACACCCCAAAAAGCCCCAAAATCGCCCCAAATTCACCTCTGGATCCCCAGGATCCCCAAAATCTCCCCCCAAACCCTCCCAGGACCCCCCAAAAAGCCCCAAAACCCCCCAAAATCGCCCCAAATTCACCTCTGGATCCCCAGGATCCCCAAAATCTCCCCCCAAACCCTCCCAGGACCCCCCAAAACCCCAAAATCTCCCCCAAAAACCCCAAAATCTCCCCCAAAACCCTCCCAGGACCCCTCAAAACCCCAAAACCCCCCCCAAAATCTCCCCCAAAACCCTCCCAGGACCCCCCAAAAATCCCCCAAAACCCCCCAAAATCGCCCCAAATTCACCTCTGGTTCCCCAGGATCCCCTAAATCTCCCCCCAAACCCTCCCAGGACCCCCCAAAAAGCCCCAAAACCCCCCAAAATCGCCCCAAATTCATCTCTGGTTCCTCAGGATCCCCAAAATCTCCCCCAAAACCCTCCCAGGACCCCCCAAAATACCCCAAAAAGCCCCAAAATCACCCCAAATTCACCTCTGGATCCCCAGGATCCCCAAAATCTCCCCCAAAACCCTCCCAGGACCCCCCAAAAAGCCCCAAAAAGCCCCAAAATCGCCCCAAATTCACCTCCCCGTTGATGATGTCGATCACGGACTCGAAGACGCTCACGGGGAGCTGAGGGGGAGGGGAGGAAAGGGGGGAGGGGTCAACCCCAAATTTGGGGGTCCCCAAATGTTCCTGAAGGGGTCGAGGGGGGGTCCCCAAAACTCGGGGAGCCCCAAAAAGGAGGGATTTTGACCCAAAACTCACGTCGGTGTGTTTGGTCATGGGGTTGAGCTTGAGGAACAGGGGGCTCTCGATGATCTCACAAACCTGAGGGGAAAAGTCCCGAAATTTGGGGGTGAAACGTCCCCAAAAAACCCCAAAATGTTCCAAATCGGGGCAGGAATCCTTCAAATATCCCAAAAAACCCCAAAAGGCCCCAAAATCCCCTCTGGAAATGGGGCAAAAAAGCAGCGGGAATTGGGAAAAAAATCGATTTGGGGTGGACTCAAAAATCCCTGAGAGGCCCCAAAATCCCCTCGGGATCCCAAAGATTCCCAAAATCTGCCCCGAAAATCAGAGCAGGAGCCACGAATGGCCCCAAATGGCTGTCAGGACCCCCAAAAAAGCCCCAAATCCCCCCAAAAATCCCCCCCAGGACCCCCAAAATTGCCCCAAATCCCCTCAAAATCCCCTAAAATCCCCTCCAACGCCCCCAAATCCCCCAAAATTCCCCCCAAAAGTGCCCCAAATCCCCCTGAGGACCCCCCAAAATCCTCTTAAATTCCCCCAAACCCCCCCAAATCCCCCAAAACCCCCCAAAATTCACCCCAAAATCCCCCCCAGGAGCCCCCAAATCCCCTGAAATCCCCCCAAAATCCCCAAAATTCCCCCTAAAATCCCCCAAAACTCCCCCAAATCCCCTAAAATCCCCCAAAACTCCCCCAAATCCCCCAAAATTCACCCCCAAATCCCCCAAATCACCCCAAATCCCCCCAAAACTCCCCTTAAAATCCTCCCCAGAAGCCCCCAAATCCCCCCAAACTCCCCCAAATCCCCCAGAAGCCCCCCAAACTTCCCCCAAAACTCCCCCAAATCCCCTAAAATCCCCCAAAACTCCCCCAAATCCCCCAAAATTCACCCCAAAATCCCCCAAATCCCCCCAAAATTCCCCCTAAAATCCCCCCAAAAGCCCCCAAATCCCCCAAATTCCCCCAAACTCCCCCAAATCCCCCCCAGAAGCCCCCAAATCCCCCCCTCAAATCCCCCAAACTCCCCAAAATTGCCCCTAAAATCCCCCAAATCCCCCAAAATCCCCCCAAAACTCCCCTTAAAATCCTCCCCAGAAGCCCCCAAATCCCCCAAAATCCCCCCAAATCCCCCAAAATCCCCCCAAATCCCCCGGCCCTGCAGAGCCCAGACCTGTTTGTGCACGTGGATGTCGGCGGGCTCGGGGGGCCCCCCCGTCGTGTACCACCCCAAAAATTCCAGGTCCTTGAACACCTGCTTGACTTTTTTGGGAAAAGATCCGAAAAAAATCCGGGATCGGGACCCCCCGAACAACCGGGACCCCCCAAATTCCTCCAGGGAGCCCCAAAATCCCCCAAAAGTCACAGCAGGAGCAGCAGAATCTCCCAAAATTCCCCCAAATCCACCCCGGGACCCCCCAAATTCCTTCAGGGAGCCCCAAAATCCCCCAAAAGTCACAGCAGGAGCAGCAGAATCTCCCAAAATTCCCCCAAATCCTCTCTGGGAGCCCCAAAATTCTTCTAAATTCACCCCAAATCCACCCCAGGAACCCCCAAATTCCTCCAGGGAGCCCCAAAATCCCCCCAAAGTCACAGCAGGAGCACCAAAATCATCCAAAATTCCCCCAAATCCACCCCAAATCCACCCCGGGACCCCCCAAATTCCTCCAGGGAGCCCCAAAATCCCCCCAAAAGTCACAGCAGGAGCACCAAAATCATCCAAAATTCCCCCAAATCCACCCCAAATCCACCCCGGGACCCCCCAAATTCCTCCAGGGAGCCCCAAAATCCCCCAAAAGTCACAGCAGGAGCACCAAAATCATCCAAAATTCCCCCAAATCCACCCCAAATCCACCCCGGGAACCCCCAAATTCCTCCAGGGAGCCCCAAAATCCCCCAAAAGTCACAGCAGGAGCAGCAGAATCTCCCAAAATTCCCCCAAATCCACCCCAAATCCACCCCGGGATCCCCCCAATTCCTCCAGGGAGCCCCAAAATCCCCCAAAATTCACAGCAGGAGCAGCAGAATCTCCCAAAATTCCCCCAAATCCTCTCTGGGAGCCCCAAAATTCTTCTAAATTCACCCAAAATGCACCCCAGGAACCCCCAAATTCCTCCAGGGAGCCCCAAAATCCCCCAAAAGTCACAGCAGGAGCAGCAGAATCTCCCAAAATTCCCCCAAACCCTCTCTGGGAACCCCAAAATGTCCCCCAAGACCCCCAAACCTCCCCAAAATCCCCTCAAAATCCTCCAAGACCCCCAAAACCTCCCCCAAACCCCCTCAAACTCCTCCAAGACCCCCCAAAATCTCCCCAAAATCCCCCCAAAACTCCTCCAGGACCCCCCAAACCCCCTCAAACTCCTCCAGGACCCCCCAGAATCTCCTCAAACTCCTCCAGGACCCCCCAAAACCTCCCCAAAACCCCCCTCAAACTCCTCCAAGACCCCCCAAAACCCCCTCAAAATCCTCCAGGACCCCCCAAATTCTCCCCAAACTCCACTCAAAACCCCTCCAGAACCCCCTAAATTTTCTCCAGGAGCCCCAAAATCCCCCCAAAACCCCTCCAGGACCCCCCAGGACCCCCCAAAACCTCCTCAAACTCCTCCAGGACTCCCCAAAAACCCCCCAAAACTCCTCCAAGACCCCCCAGGACTCCCCAAAACCTCCCCAAACCCCCTCAAACTCCTCCAGGACCCCCCAAAACCTCCCCAAAATCCCCCCAAAATTCCTCCAGGACCCCCCAAAACCTCCCCAAAACCCCCCTCAAACTCCTCCAAGACCCCCCAAAACCCCCTCAAAATCCTCCAGGACCCCCCAAATTCTCCCCAAACTCCACTCAAAACCCCTCCAGAACCCCCTAAATTTTCTCCAGGAGCCCCAAAATCCCCCCAAAACCCCTCCAGGACCCCCCAAACCTCATCAGGGACCTCCCAATCCACATCCAAACCTCCCCCCTGGGACCCCCCAAAATCCCCTCAAATCTCCCCGGATTTTTTTCCGGGACTTGCCAGGACCCTCGAAATTCCCCCCAAAATTCCCAAAAAATTCCCAAAAATTCCCAAAAATCCCCCAAAATCCCCCAAAACGCCGGGAAGGGCTCTCACACTGCTCTTCCTTGGTGTAGTAATATTCCTTGTCGATGAGCACGTGGCCGCCCGAGCCGTGGGCCAGCAGCTCGAAGGAGTTCATCACCTCGATGTTCCGGCCCTCCTGGCGCCCGATCAGCGCCCCGATCACTGCAGGGGGGGTTTGGGGGGAGTTTGGGGGGTCCCAGGAGGGATTTGGGGGGTCCCAGGAGGGATTTGGGGGGAGTTTGGGGGGTCCCAGGGGAGTTTGGGGGGTCCCAGGGGAGTTTGGGGGGTCCCAGGGCCGTTCATCACCTCGATGTTCCGGCCCTCCTGGCGCCCGATCAGCGCCCCGATCACTGCAGGGGGGGTTTGGGGGGAGTTTGGGGGGTCCCAGGAGGGATTTGGGGGGTCCCAGGAGGGATTTGGGGGGAGTTTGGGGGGTCCCAGGGGAGTTTGGGGGGTCCCAGGGGAGTTTGGGGGGTCCCAGGGCCGTTCATCACCTCGATGTTCCGGCCCTCCTGGCGCCCGATCAGCGCCCCGATCACTGCAGGGGGGATTTGGGGGGTCCTGGAGGGGTTTGGGGGGTCCCAGGGGGGTTTGGGGGTTCCCAGGAGGGATTTGAGGGGAGTTTGGGGGGTCCTGGAGGGGTTTGAGGGGGGTTTGGGGGGAGTTTGGGGGTCCCAGGAGGGATTTGAGGGGAGTTTGGGGGGTCCCAGGGGAGTTTGGGGGGTCCCAGGAGGGATTTGAGGGGAGTTTGGGGGGTCCCAGGGGGGTTTGGGGGGTCCCAGGAGGGATTTGGGGGGAGTTTGGGGGGTCCCAGGGGAGTTTGGGGGGTCCCAGGAGGGATTTGAGGGGGGTTTGGGGGTCCCAGGGGAGTTTGGGGGGTCCCAGGAGGGATTTGAGGGGAGTTTGGGGGGTCCCAGGAGGGATTTGAGGGGGGTTTGGGGGGTCCCAGGGGAGTTTGGGGGGTCCCAGGAGGGATTTGAGGGGAGTTTGGGGGGTCCCAGGGGGGTTTGGGGGGTCCCAGGAGGGATTTGGGGGGAGTTTGGGGGGTCCCAGGGGAGTTTGGGGGGTCCCAGGAGGGATTTGAGGGGGGTTTGGGGGTCCCAGGGGAGTTTGGGGGGTCCCAGGAGGGATTTGAGGGGAGTTTGGGGGGTCCCAGGAGGGATTTGAGGGGGGTTTGGGGGGTCCTGGAGGGATTTGAGGGGAGTTTGGGGGGTCCCAGGGGGGTTTGGGGGGTTCCAGGGGGGATTTGAGGGGGGTTTGGGGGGTCCTGGAGGGATTTGAGGGGAGTTTGGGGGGGTCCCAGGGGGGTTTGGGGGGTCCTGGAGGGATTTGAGGGGAGTTTGGGGGGTCCCAGCGGGGTTTGGGGGGTCCCAGGAGGGATTTGAGGGGGGTTTGGGGGGTCCTGGAGGGGTTTGAGGGGAGTTTGAGGGGTCCCAGGAGGGATTTGAGGGGAGTTTGGGGGGTCCCAGGAGGGATTTGAGGGGGGTTTGGGGGGTCCCAGGGGGGTTTGGGGGGTCCCAGGAGGGATTTGGGGGGAATTTGGGGGGTCCTGGAGGGGTTTGAGGGGGGTTTGGGGGGTCCTGGAGGGGTTTGAGGGGGGTTTGGGGGGTCCCAGGAGGGATTTGGGGGGAGTTTGGGGGGTCCCAGGGGAGTTTGGGGGGTCCCAGGAGGGATTTGAGGGAGTTTGGGGGGTCCCAGGGGGGTTTGGGGGGTCCTGACAGGGTTTGGGGGGTCCCAGGGAGGAATTTGAGGGGGGTTTGGGGGGTTCCTGGGGGGGCTTGGGGGGAGTTTGAGGGGTCCTGGAGGGATTTGGGGGGTCCCAGGGGGAGTTTGGGGGGTCCCAGGGGGGATTTGGGGGGAGTTTGGGGGTCCTGGAGGGGTTTGGGGGGTCCCAGGAGGGATTTGAGGGGAGTTTGGGGGGTCCCAGGGGAGTTTGGGGGGTCCTGGAGGGGTTTGAGGGGAGTTTGGGGGGTCCCAGGGGGGTTTGGGGGGTCCCAGGAGGGATTTGGGGGGAGTTTGGGGGGTCCTGGAGGGATTTGAGGGGAGTTTGGGGGGTCCCAGGGGAGTTTGGGGGGTCCCAGGAGGGATTTGAGGGGGGTTTGGGGGGTTCCTGGGGGGGCTTCGGGGGAGTTTGAGGGGTCCTGGAGGGGTTTGGGGGGTCCCTGGAGGAGTCGGGGGGGTCCTGGGGCTGTTTGGGGCTATTCCAATGGGGTTTTTTGCAGATTTTGGGGCTATCTTGGGGTTTTTTGGTGCATTTTGGGGCTTTTTGGGGCTATTCCGATGGGGTTTTTTGCAGATTTTGGGGCTATTTTGGGTGGTTTTGGGGAACATTTCCGTACCTTGCCCGTTCCGGCCCTCCTGGGAGCGCAGGCGGATCCAGTGGTCGGAGATGTTGAGGATGACCAGGGGGTGCAGGGCCACCGAGACGCTGCCGGTGACGCCGCCGGCCATCACCTGCGGCACGCCTGGGGGCGGGGCCAAGCCTCAGGGGTGTGGCTACCCCCAAACAGGGCGTGGCTACCCCCAAACAGGGCGTGGCCACCCCAAAATCGGGCATTGAGCAGGAAAAGGGGGCGTGGCTATGGTGAAGGGGGCGTGGTTTAGCCCATGGGTACCGCCTGGGGGCGGGGCCAAGCCTCAGGGGCGTGGCTACTCCAAGAGTGGGCGTGGTCACCCCAAAATTGGGCATCGGAACGGGGGAGGGGCGTGGCCAAGGCCGGAGGGGCGTGGCCTGATCCCCTCCCCCCCCCGCCCTCGCCGCCATTCCCACTCCCGCCCCGTTATTCCCGGGGTTTTGGGGCCATTCCCGGTGGTTTTGGGGCCATTCCCCGGGGTTTTGGGGCCGTTCCCTTTATTCCCGGGGCCATTCCCGGGGTTTTGGGGCCATTCCCGGTGGTTTTGGGGCTCTCCCTGGGTTTTTTCCCCTCACGATCTGCCCCATCCCGCTGCTATTCCCGGGGCCGTTCCCGTTATTCCCGGGGCCATTCCCGGGGGTTTTGGGGCCATTCCCGGTGGTTTTGGGGCCGTTCCCGGTCCCTTCCCGACCCCCCCGCTATTCCCGGGGCCATTCCCGGTGTTCCCGGGGCTCCCCCTGGGTTTTTTCCCCTCACGATCTGCCCCATCCCGCTGCTACTCCCGTTATTCCCATCGCCGTTCCCGGTGGTTTTGGGGCCATTCCCCGGGGTTTTGGGGCCGTTCCCTTTATTCCCGGGGCCATTCCCGAGGTTTTGGGGCCATTCCCGGTGGTTTTGGGGCTCCCCCTGGGTTTTTTCCCCTCACGATCTGCCCCATCCCGCTGCTATTCCCGGGGCCGCTCCCGTTATTCCCGGGGCCATTCCCGGTGGTTTTGGGGCCGTTCCCGGTCCCTTCCCGACCCCCCCGTTATTCCCGGGGCCATTCCCGGTGTTCCCGGGGCTCCCCCTGGGTTTTTTCCCCTCACGATCTGCCCCATCCCGCTGCTACTCCCGTTATTCCCATCGCCGTTCCCGGTGGTTTTGGGGCCATTCCCCGGGGTTTTGGGGCCGTTCCCTTTATTCCCGGGGCCATTCCCGGTGGTTTTGGGGCCGTTCCCGGTCCCTTCCCGACCCCCCCGTTATTCCCGGGGCCATTCCCGATGGTTTTGAGGCCGTTCCCGGTGGTTTTGGGGCTCCCCCTGGGTTTTATCCCCTCACGATCTGCCCCATCCCGCTGCTATTCCCGGGGCCGCTCCCGTTATTCCCGGGGCCATTCCCGGTGGTTTTGGGGCCGTTCCCGGTCCCTTCCCGACCCCCCCGTTATTCCCGGGGCCATTCCCGGGGGTTTTGGGGCCATTCCCGGTGGTTTTGGGGCTCTCCCTGGGTTTTTTCCCCTCACGATCTGCCCCATCCCGCTGCTATTCCCGGGGCCGCTCCCGTTATTCCCGGGGCCATTCCCGGTGGTTTTGGGGCCGTTCCCGGTCCCTTCCCGACCCCCCCGTTATTCCCGGGGCCATTCCCGATGGTTTTGAGGCCGTTCCCGGTGGTTTTGGGGCTCCTCCCGGGTTTTTTCCCCTCAGGATCTGCCCCATCCCGCTGCTATTCCCGGTGCTCCCACCGCCGTTCCCGCGGCCCTTCCCGGGATTCCCGCCGTTACCTGCCCCATCCACCTCCATCCCGCCGTTGTTCCCGGCGCTCCCGGTGCCGTTCCCGGCGCTCCCGGGGCCCCCCCCGGCCCCCGCTCCACCCCCGCAGGAGCCGCCGCCTCCCGGCGCCGCCGCCGCCATCTTGGGGCCCTCACGGGGCATGCGCGGGGTGGGACGGGGCGGGGCTTGAAGGGAGCGGTTTTGATTGGTCGATGCTCTGAGGGGGCGGGGCTTTGGCGATGCGGAATTTTAAAGCGATGTTTTGATTGGTCGATGCTCTGAGGGGGCGGGGCTCTGGCGAGGCGGGATTTTAAAGCGATGATTTGATTGGTCGATGCTCTGAGGGGACGGGGCTCTGGCGAGGCGGGATTTTAAAGCGATGATTTGATTGGTCGATGCTCTGAGGGGGCGGGGCTTTGGCGAGGCGGGATTTTAAAGCGATGTTTTGATTGGTCGATGCTCTGAGGGGCGGGGCTTTGGCGAGGCGGGATTTTAAAGCGATGTTTTGATTGGTCGATGCTCTGAGGGGCGGGGCTTTGGAGAGGCGGGATTTTAAAGCGATGATTTGATTGGTCGATGCTCTGAGGGGCGAGGCTCTGGTGAGGCGGGATTTTAAAGCGATGTTTTGATTGGTCGATGCTCTGAGGGGCGGGGCTCTGGTGAGGCGGGATTATAAGGCGATGTTTTGATTGGTCGATGCTCTGAGGGGGCGAGGCTCTGGTGAGGCGGGATTTTAAAGCGATGATTTGATTGGTCGATGCTCTGAGGGGGCGGGGCTATGGCGAGGCGGGATTTTAAAGCGATGTTTTGATTGGTCGATGCTCTGAGGGGCGGGACTTTGGTGAGGCGGGATTTTAAAGCGATGTTTTGATTGGTGGGTGCTCTGAGGGGGCGGGGCTTTGGCGAGGCGGGATTTTAAAGCGATGTTTTGATTGGTCGATGCTCTGAGGGGGCGGGGCTCTGGTGAGGCGGGATTTTAAAGCGATGTTTTGATTGGTCGATGCTCTGAGGGGCGGGGCTCTGGTGAGGCGGGATTTTAAAGCGATGTTTTGATTGGTCGATGCTCTGAGGGGCGAGGCTCTGGTGAGGCGGGATTTTAAAGCGATGTTTTGATTGGTCGATGCTCTGAGGGGGCGGGGCTCTGGTGAGGCGGGATTTTAAAGCGATGTTTTGATTGGTCGATGCTCTGAGGGGGCGGGGCTCTGGTGAGGCGGGATTTTAAAGCGATGTTTTGATTGGTGGGTGCTCTGAGGGGCGGGGCTTTGGTGAGGCGGGATTTTAAAGCGATGCTTTGATTGGTCGATGCTCTGAGGGGGCGGGGCTTTGGAGGCGGGACTTTAAAGCGATGTTTTGATTGGTCGATGCTCTGAGGGGGCGGGGCTTTGGCGAGGCGGGATTTTAAAGCGATGTTTTGATTGGTCGATGCTCTGAGGGGGCGGGGCTCTGGTGAGGCGGGATTTTAAAGCGATGTTTTGATTGGTGGGTGCTCTGAGGGGCGGGGCTCTGGTGAGGCGGGATTTTAAAGCGATGTTTTGATTGGTCGATGCTCTGAGGGGGCGGGGCTCTGGCGAGGCGGGATTTTAAAGCGATGTTTTGATTGGTCGATGCTTTGAGGGGCGGGGCTCTGGTGAGGCGGGATTTTAAAGCGATGTTTTGATTGGTCGATGCTCTGAGGGGGCGGGGCTCTGGTGAGGCGGGATTTTAAAGCGATGTTTTGATTGGTCGGTGCTCTGAGGGGGCGGGGCTTTGGTGAGGCGGGATTTTAAAGCGATGTTTTGATTGGTCGATGCTCTGAGGGGCGGGGCTCTGGTGAGGCGGGATTTTAAAGCGATGTTTTGATTGGTGGGTGCTCTGAGGGGGCGGGGCTTTGGTGAGGCGGGATTTTAAAGCGATGTTTTGATTGGTCGATGCTCTGAGGGGGCGGGGCTTTGGCGAGGCGGGACTTTAAAGCGATGTTTTGATTGGTCGATGCTCTGAGGGGGCGGGGCTTTGGAGGCGGGATTTTAAAGCGATGTTTTGATTGGTCGATGCTCTGAGGGGCGGGGCTCTGGTGAGGCGGGACTTTAAAGCGATGATTTGATTGGTCGATGCTCTGAGGGGCGGGGCTTTGGTGAGGCGGGATTTTAAAGCGATGTTGTGATTGGTCGATGCTCTGAGGGGCGGGGCTTTGGCGAGGCGGGATTTTAAAGCGATGTTGTGATTGGTCGATGCTCTGAGGGGGCGGGGCTTTGGCGAGGCGGGATTTTAAGGCGATGTTTTGATTGGTCGATGCTCTGAGGGGCGGGGCTCTGGTGAGGCGGGACTTTAAAGCGATGTTTTGATTGGTCGATGCTCTGAGGGGCGGGGCTTTGGTGAGGCGGGATTTTAAAGCGATGTTGTGATTGGTCGATGCTCTGAGGGGCGGGGCTTTGGCGAGGCGGGATTTTAAAGCGATGTTTTGATTGGTCGATGCTCTGAGGGGGCGGGGCTTTGGTGAGGCGGGATTTTAAAGCGATGTTTTGATTGGTCGATGCTCTGAGGGGCGGGGCTTTGGTGAGGCGGGACTTTAAAGCGATGTTTTGATTGGAGGATGCTCTGAGGGGGCGGGGCTTTGGAGGCGGGATTTTAAAGCGATGTTTTGATTGGTCGATGCTCTGAGTGGGCGGGGCTTTGGCGAGGCGGGATTTTAAAGCGATGTTTTGATTGGTCGATGCTCTGAGGGGCGGGGCTCTGGTGAGGCGGGATTTTAAAGCGATGTTTTGATTGGTCGATGCTCTGAGGGGGCGGGGCTCTGGTGAGGTGGGATTTTAAAGCGATGTTTTGATTGGTGGGTGCTCTGAGGGGGCGGGGCTTTGGCGAGGCGGGATTTTAAAGCGATGTTTTGATTGGTCGATGCTCTGAGGGGGCGGGGCTTTGGCGAGGCGGGATTTTAAAGCGATGTTTTGATTGGTCGATGCTCTGAGGGGCGGGGCTTTGGTGAGGCGGGATTTTAAAGCGATGTTTTGATTGGTCGATGCTCTGAGGGGCGGGGCTTTGGTGAGGCGGGATTTTAAAGCGATGTTTTGATTGGTCGATGCTCTGAGGGGCGGGGCTCTGGCGAGGCGGGATTTTAAAGCGATGTTTTGATTGGTCGATGCTCTGAGGGGCGGGGCTCTGGCGAGGCGGGATTTTAAAGCGATGGTTTGATTGGTCGATGCTCTGAGGGGGCGGGGCTTTGGTGAGGCGGGACTTTAAAGCGATGTTTTGATTGGTCGATGCTCTGAGGGGCGGGGCTTTGGCGAGGCGGGACTTTAAAGCGTTGTTTTGATTGGTGGGTGCTCTGAGGGGGCGGGGCTTTGGCGGGGCGGGATTTTAAAGCGATGTTTTGATTGGTCGATGCTCTGAGGGGGCGGGACTTTGGCGAGGCGGGATTTTAAAGCGATGTTTTGATTGGTCGATGCTCTGAGGGGCGGGGCTTTGGTGAGGCGGGTCTTTAAAGCGATGTTTTGATTGGAGGATGCTCTGAGGGGGCGGGGCTCTGGTGAGGCGGGATTTTAAGGCGATGTTTTGATTGGTCGATGCTCTGAGGGGCGGGGCTTTTGCGAGGCGGGATTTTAAAGCGATGTTTTGATTGGTCGATGCTCTGAGGGGCGGGGCTTTGGTGAGGCGGGATTTTAAAGCGATGTTTTGATTGGTCGATGCTCTGAGGGGGCGGGGCTCTGGTGAGGCGGGACTTTAAAGCGATGTTTTGATTGGTCGATGCTTTGAGGGGCGGGGCTCTGGTGAGGCGGGATTTTAAGGCGCTGTTTTGATTGGTCGATGCTCTGAGGGGGCGGGGCTTTGGTGAGGCGGGATTTTAAAGCGATGTTTTGATTGGTCGATGCTCTGAGGGGGCGGAGCTTCAGCGCCGCGCCTGCGCAGTGAGGGGAAAGAGCTCCCAGTTGGTCCCAGTTGGTCCCAGTTGGTCCCAGTTCCTCCCCGAAACCTCCCGGTCCCTCCCAGTCCTTTCCCAGTTAATCCCAGTACACGGCTGATGTCTCCCAGTCCGTGCCAGTTCCCTCCTGACGCCTCTCAGACCTTGCCCAGTTCGTTCCAGTCCGTCCCAGTTCGTTCCAGTCCATCCCAGTTCATCCCAGTTCGTTCCAGTTCGTCCCAGTCCACCCCAGTCCCCTGCCGAGCCCTCCCAGTTCATCCCAGTTCATCCCAGTTCATCCCAGTTCATCCCAGTTCCCTCCCGACACCTCCCAGACCCTTCTCAGTTCATCCCAGTTCCATCCGAAGATCTCCCAGTCCATCCCAGTTCATTCCAGTTCCATCCGAAGGCCTCCCAGTCCGTCCCAGTCCATCCCAGTCCCTCCCAGTTCACCCCAGTTCCCTCCCGACACCTCCCAGTCCCTCCCTAGCGCCTCCCAGTCCTTCCCAGTTCATCCCAGTTCCCTCCCAGTCCCCTCCCAGTCCCTCCCAGTTCCCTCCCAGTCCCCTCCCAGTCACTCCCAGTTCCCCCCCAGTCCCTCCCAGTTCCATCCCAGTTCTCCCAGTCCCCTCCCAGTCCCTTCCCAGTTCCCTCCCAGTCCCTCCCAGTTCCCTCCCAGTTCCCTCCCAGTCCCTCCCAGTTCCATCCCAGTCCCTCCCAGTCCCCTCCCACTCCATCCCAGTTCCCCCCAGTCCCTCCCAGTTCCCTCCCAGTCCCTCCCAGTTCCCCCCAGTCCCTCCCAGTCCCTCCCAGTCCCCTCCCAGTCCATCCCAGTTCCCCCCAGTCCCTCCCAGTCCCTCCCAGTCCCCTCCAATCCCCTCCCAGTCCCTCCCAGTCCCTCCCAGTCCCTCCCAGTCTGCCCCAAGCGAGTCCCGGCCGCTGCAATTTTGGGTGAACCCAACGCTTTAATTTCCGGATTTCCCCCCAAAACCTGGGAACGGAAATTTGGGGGAATTTGGGGGAATTCTGGGCAATTTGGGGGGAATTTGGGGGGATTTGGGGGAATTTGGGGGGAATTTGGGACAATTTGGGATCACCCCAAAATTTGGGACTCCCCCAGAATTTGGGCCCCAAGGAATTTTGGGATCCCCCCCCAAAAAAATTGGGAATTTTCAGGATCCCCCCAAGAAATTGGAAATTTTGGGAGCCCCTGAGAATTTGGGGATCCCGCCCAAAATTGGGAATTTTTGGGAACCACCCAAAAATTGGAATTTTGGGATCCCCCGGGATTTTCGGGACCCCCCAGGGAATTTTGGGATCCCCCAGGAATTTTGAGACTCCCCAAAAATTGGGAATTTTGGGGACCCCCTGGGAATTTTGGAACCCCCCCCAAAATTGGGAATTTTGGGACCCCCGGGGAATTCTGGGAACCCCTGGAAATTTGGAATCCCCCCCAAAAATTGGGAATTTTGGACCCCCCCTAAAAAGTGGGAATTTTGAACCCCCCAAAATTGGGAATTTTGGATCCTCCCCAAAAAGTGGGAATTTTGAACCCCCCCAAAATTGGGAATTTTGGAACCCCTCAAAATTGGGAATTTTGGAATCCTCCCCCCCCCAAAATTGGGAATTTTGGACCCCCCTAAAAAGTGGGAATTTCGGACCCCCCCTAAAAAGTGGGAATTTTGAACCCCCCCAAAATTGGGAATTTTGGATCCTCCCCAAAATTGGGAATTTTGAACCCCCCCAAAATTGGGAATTTTGAACCTCCCCAAAATTGGGAATTTTGGATCCTCCCCAAAATTGGGAATTTTGAACCCCCCCAAAATTGGGAATTTTGGAATCCTCCCCCCCCCAAAATTGGGAATTTTGAACCCCCCCAAAATTGGGAATTTCGGATCCTCCCCAAAAAGTGAGAATTTTGGAACCCCCCAAAATTGGGAATTTTGGAATCCTCCCCCCCCCCCAAAATTGGGAATTTTGGGACCCCCCCGGGATTTTTGGGACCCCCCTCTGGAATCGTGCCCCCCCTCCGGACGGGGGCGCTCAGCCCGCCCGTCCCAGTAAGCCCAGTGGCACCAGTAAGGGGTTGAGGGGGCAGAGCCCCGCCCCCGCCCAGGGCGATTTGGGGGGGCCGCGATTTGGGGAGGGGTCCTGGGGGGCCCCCCCCGGGCCTTGGGGGGCGCTCAGGGACCCCCAGACCCCCCGCAGGTGGCGCTGCAGCGCTCCCAGTGCTCCCAGTGCTCCCAGTGCTCCCAGTTCGGCTGGCAGCGCTCCCAGTAAGGACAGAACCACGGCGGACTCTGCGCGGGGGGGGGGGAAAGGGGTCAGGGAGGCCCAGTTTGGGACTGGGATCGCCCCAGTTTGGGACTGGGATCCCCCAGTTTGGGACTGGGATCGCCCCAGTTTGGGACTGGGATCCCCCAGTTTGGGACTGGGATCGCCCCAGTTTGGGACTGGGATCCCCCAAAATGGGACTGGGATCCCCCAGTTTGGGACTGGGATCCCCCAGTTTGGGACTGGGATCACCAACATGGGACTGGGATCGCCCCAGTTTGGGACTGGGATCACCAAAATGGGACTGGGATCGCCCCGAAATGGGACTGGGATCGCCCCAAATGGGACTGGGACCTCCCAGTTTGGGACTGGGATCCCCCAAAATGGGACTGGGATCCCCAAAATGGGACTGGGATCGCCCCAGTTTGGGACTGGGATCCCCCAGTTTGGAACTGGGATCACCAACATGGGACTGGGATCCCCCAGTTTGGAACTGGGACCCCCCAAATGGGACTGGGACCCCCCCAAATGGACCCAGAACCCCCCAGTTTGGGACTGGACCCCGCAGTTTGGGACTGGGACCCCCCAGTTTGGGACTGGGACCCCCCCCAAATAGGACTGGGACCCCCCAGTTTGGACCCAGAACCCCCCAGTTTGGGACTGGGATCGCCCCAGTTTGGGGACTGGGACCCCCAATTTGGGGACTGGGACCCCCCAGTTTGGACCCAGAACCCCCCAGTTGGGGACTGGGACCCCCAAAATAGGACTGGGATTCCCCAGTTTGGGACTGGGACCCCCCAAATGGGACTGGACCCCCCAGTTTGGGATTGGGACCCCCCAGTTTGGGACTGGGACCCCCCAGTTTGGGACTGGGATTGCCCCTGTTTGGGGACTGGGACCCCCAGTTTGGACCTGGAACCCCCCAGTTGGGGACTGGTACCCCCAAAATGGGACTGGGACCCCCCAAAATGGGACTGGGATCCCCCAGTTTGGAACTGGGACCCCCCAAATGGGACTGGGACCCCCCCTCAAATGGACCCAGAACCCCCCAGTTTGGAACTGGACCCCCCAGTTTGGGACTGGGACCCCCCAGTTTGGGACTGGGACCCCCCCCAAATAGGACTGGGACCCCCCAGTTTGGACCCAGAACCCCCCAGTTTGGGACTGGGACCTCCCAGTTTGGAACTGGGACTCCCCAGTTTGGGACTGGAACCCCCAGTTTGGAACTGGACCCCCCAGTTTGGGACTGGGATCCCCAAAATGGGACTGGGACTCCCCAGTTTGGGACTGGGACCCCCCAAAATGGGACTGGGACCCCCCAGTTTGGGACTGGGACTCCCCAGTTTGGAACTGGGACCTCCCAGTTTGGAACTGGACCCCCCAGTTTGGACCTGGGACCCCCCAATTTTGGGGACCCCCCCCCCCTCCCAATTCCCCCCCCCCAAATTTTTCGGGATTTTCGGGATTTTCCCTCCCAACTTTTCAGGCTCTTCCCAAGAATTTTTTGGGGATTCTCCCCCCTCCCCCCTCCCCAATTTTTGGGGCCATTCCCGAAATTTTGGGGCTCTCACCTGAGGGGTTCAGGGGGGGCCCCTCCCCCCCCGCGCTGAGGGCACCCAAGAATTCGTAAATTTTCCCCAAATCCGCCCCAAATCCCATTTGGGGGGACCCCGAATTCGGGGGGGGCTCCGAAAGTCCCAAATTTTGGGGGGGTCGGGAGTGGTTTCGGGTCAGGGGCTCCGTGGCCGCCACCATCAGCACCTGGGGGGAGATTTGGGGATTTTGGGGGGATTTGGGGATTTTGGGGGGTTTTGGGGGGAATTTGGGGGATTTTCGGGGAATTTAAGAGGGATTTAGGGGAGATTTAAGGGGGATTTTGGGGGATTTAAGGGGTTTTAGGGGGGTTTTGGGGGGTTTTGGGGGAGATTTGGGTGGATTTGGGGGTGATTTGGGGAGGTTTTGGGGGATTTGGGGATTTTGGGGGGATTTTAGGGGGATTTTAGGAGGAATTTGGGGGATTTTGGGGGATTTTGGGGGGATTTTAGGGGGAATTTGGGGGATTTTGGGGGGATTTTGGGGGGATTTGGGGGATTTTGGGGGGATTTTGGGGGCATTTTAGGGGATTTGGGGGGATTTTAGGGGATTTTGGGGGGATTTTAGGGGGATTTGGGGGGACTTTGGGGGGACTTTGGGGGTTTGGGGAGATGTGGGGGGATTTTGGGGATTTTGGGGGCTTTTGGGGGGAGTTTGGGGGAGTTTTGGGGGGATTTTGGGAGGATTTGGGGGTTTTGGGGGGATTTTGGGGGGATTTGGGGGGTTTTGGGGGGGATTTTGGGGGAGATTTGGGGGATTTGGGGGGATTTTAGGAGATTTAGGGAATTTTTGGGGGGATTTTGGGGGTTTTGGGGGAATTTGGGGGGATTTCCCCCCAAAGTTTGGGGTGGGGGAAAAGGGGAACCCCCAAAAAACCCCTCTGGGACCCCCAAAAACCTCCCCAGAACCCCAAAATCCCTCAGGGACCCCCAAAATCCCCCCTGGGATCCCCCAAACCACCCTGGGACCCCCCAAAAAACCTCCAAAAAAACCCCCCAGGACCCCCCAAAAACCCCCCAGGACCCCCCAAAATCCCCCCGGGACCCCCCAAAATCCCCCCGGGACCCCCCAAACCCCCCCAGGACCCCCCAAAATCCCCCCAGACCCCCTGACCTGGGAGAAGGCGGCGCTGGGGGGTCCCTCCAGGGCCCCCTGCAGGGTCTGAGCCAGGTCCTGCCACATCTGGGGACCCCAAAATCCGTTAAAAGACCCCAAAAAAACCCCAAAATCTGTTAAAAGACCCCAAAATTCCATTTGGGGACCCCAAAAATCAGTTAAAATACCCCCAAATTGCATTTGGGGACCCCGAAAAACCCCAGAATCGGTTAAAATACCCCAAAATTCAGTTTGGGGACCCTGAAAAAACCCCAAAAATTGGTTAAAAGACCCCAAAATTCGGTTTGGGGACCCCAAAAAAAACCCAAAAATCGGTTAAAAGACCCCAAAATTCGGTTTGGAGACCCCGAAAAACCCCAAAAATCGGTTAAAAGACCCCAAAATCCACTCAGGACCCCCCAAAATCCCCCAAATTCCACTCAGGAGCCCCTAAATTGCAAAAAATTCCCCCAAAATCCACCCAGGACCCCCCAAATTCCACTCAGGACCCCCCAAAATCCCCCCCAGAATCCCCAAAATTCCACTCAGAACCCCCCAAAATCCCCGAAATTCCCCCAAAAACCCGGATGTGGGCGCGGAATTGCAGGAAATTCTGGAATTTCGGGCTCAGGGAGCACCCAGGACCCCCAAAATCCAATCAGGACCCCCCAAATTGCCCCAAAACGCCCCAAATTCCACTCAGAACCCCCCCAAATTCCACTCAGGACCCCCCAAATTGCCCAAAAATCCTCAAAATTCCATTCGGGATCCCCTAATTTGTCAAACAATCCCCCAAATTCCACTCAGGAGCCCCCAAAATCCCCCCAAATTCCACTCAGAACCCCCCCAAAACCCCCCAAATTCCACTCAAAATCCCCCAAATCCCCCTCAAAACCCCCCAAATTCCACTCAGGACTCCCCAAATTGCCCAAAATCGCCCAAATTCCCCCCAAGAACCTGGATGGGGGCGCGGGTCTGGCGCTGGAAGCGCAGAAGGTTCCGGAATTTCGAGGTCAGGGCAGCACCCAGGACCCCCAAAATCCCCCCAAAATCCACTCAGGACCCCCCAAAGTGCCCAAAAATTCCCCAAAATCCTCAAAATTCCATTCGGGATCCCCTAATTTGTCAAACAATCCCCCAAATTCCACTCAGAACCCCCCAAATTCCACTCAGGACACCCCAAAATCCCCCAAATCCCCCCAAATTCCACTCAGGAGCCCCCAAATTCCACTCAGGAGCCCCCAAATCCCCCCCAAAATCCACTCAGAACTCCCCCGAAACCCCCCAAATCCCACTCAAAACCCCCCAAATCCCACTCAAAACCCCCCAAATTCCACTCAGGACTCCCCAAATTGCCCAAAATCGCCCAAATTCCCCCCAAGAACCTGGATGGGGGCGCGGGTCTGGCGCTGGAAGCGCAGAAGGTTCCGGAATTTGGAGGTCAGGGCAGCGCCCAGGACCCCCAAAATCCCCCCAAAATCCACTCAGGAGCCCCCAAATTGCCCCAAAATCCCCCAAATTCCACTCAGAACCCTCCAAATTCCACTCAGGACACCCCAAAATCCCCCCCAAAATTCCCCAAATCCCCCCAAATCCCCCCAAATTCCACTCAGGAGCCCCCAAATTCCACTCAGGATCCCCCCCAAAATCCCCCCCAAAATCCACTCAGAACCCCCCCAAAACCCCCCAAATCCCACTCAAAACCCCCCAAATTCCACTCAGGACTCCCCAAATTGCCCAAAATCGCCCAAATTCCCCCCAAGAACCTGGATGGGGGCGCGGGTCTGGCGCTGGAAGCGCAGAAGGTTCCGGAATTTGGAGGTCAGGGCAGCACCCAGGACCCCCAAAATCCCCCCAAAATCCACTCAGGAGCCCCCAAATTGCCCCAAAATCCCCCAAATTCCACTCAGAACCCCCCAAATTCCACTCAGGACACCCCAAAATCCCCCAAATCCCCCCAAATTCCACTCAGGAGCCCCCAAATCCCCCCCAAAATCCCCCCCAAAATCCACTCAGAACCCCCCCAAATCCCACTCAAAACCCCCCAAATTCCACTCAGGACCCCCCAAATTGCCCAAAATCGCCCAAATTCCCCCCAAGAACCTGGATGGGGGCGCGGGTCTGGCGCTGGAAGCGCAGAAGGTTCCGGAATTTGGAGGTCAGGGCAGCGCCCAGGACCCCCAAAATCCCCCCAAAATCCCCTCAGGACCCCCCAAATTGCCCCAAAATCCCCCAAATTCCACTCAGAACCCCCCAAATTCCACTCAGGACACCCCAAAATCCCCCAAATCCCCCCAAATCCCCCCAAATTCCACTCAGGAGCCCCCAAATTCCACTCAGGAGCCCCCAAAATCCCCCCCAAAATCCACTCAGAACCCCCCCAAAACCCCCCAAATCCCACTCAAAACCCCCCAAATTCCACTCAGGACTCCCCAAATTGCCCAAAATCGCCCAAATTCCCCCCAAGAACCTGGATGGGGGCGCGGGTCTGGCGCTGGAAGCGCAGAAGGTTCCGGAATTTGGAGGTCAGGGCAGCGCCCAGGACCCCCAAAATCCCCCCAAAATCCACTCAGGACCCCCCAAATTGCCCCAAAATCCCCCAAATTCCACTCAGAACCCCCCAAATTCCACTCAGAACACCCCAAAATCCCCCAAATCCCCCCAAATTCCACTCAGGAGCCCCCAAATTCCACTCAGGATCCCCCAAATCCCCCCCAAAATCCCCCCCAAAATCCACTCAGAACCCCCCCAAAACCCCCCAAATCCCACTCAAAACCCCCCAAATCCCACTCAGGACCCCCCAAATTGCCCAAAATCGCCCAAATTCCCCCCAAGAACCTGGATGGGGGCGCGGGTCTGGCGCTGGAAGCGCAGAAGGTTCCGGAATTTGGAGGTCAGGGCAGCGCCCAGGACCCCCAAAATCCCCCCAAAATCCACTCAGGACCCCCCAAATTGCCCCAAAATCCCCCAAATTCCACTCAGAACCCCCCAAATTCCACTCAGAACACCCCAAAATCCCCCAAATCCCCCCAAATTCCACTCAGAACCCCTCAAATTCCACTCAGGACACCCCAAAATCCCCCCCAAAATTCCCCAAATCCCCCCAAAACCCCCCAAATTCCACTCAGGAGCCCCCAAATTCCACTCAGGAGCCCCCAAAATCCCCCCCAAAATCCACTCAGAACCCCCCCAAAACCCCCCAAATCCCACTCAAAACCCCCCAAATTCCACTCAGGACTCCCCAAATTGCCCAAAATCGCCCAAATTCCCCCCAAGAACCTGGATGGGGGCGCGGGTCTGGCGCTGGAAGCGCAGAAGGTTCCGGAATTTCGAGGTCAGGGCAGCGCCCAGGACCCCCAAAATCCCCTCAGGACCCCCCAAATTGCCCCAAAATCCCCCAAATTCCACTCAGGACACCCCAAAATCCCCCAAATCCCCCCCAAACCCCCCAAATTCCACTCAGGAGCCCCCAAATTCCACTCAGGAGGCCCCCAAATCCCCCCCAAAATCCACTCAGAACCCCCCCAAAACCCCCCAAATCCTCCTCAAAACCCCCCAAATTCCACTCAGGACTCCCCAAATTGCCCAAAATCGCCCAAATTCCCCCAAATTCCACTCAGGAGCCCCCAAATTCCACTCAGGAGCCCCCAAATCCCCCCCAAAATCCCCCCCAAAATCCACTCAAAACCCCCCAAATCCCACTCAAAACCCCCCAAATTCCACTCAGGACTCCCCAAATTGCCCAAAATCGCCCAAATTCCCCCCAAGAACCTGGATGGGGGCGCGGGTCTGGCGCTGGAAGCGCAGAAGGTTCCGGAATTTGGAGGTCAGGGCAGCGCCCAGGACCCCCAAAATCCCCCCAAAATCCACTCAGGACCCCCCAAATTGCCCCAAAATCCCCCAAATTCCACTCAGAACCCCCCAAATTCCACTCAGAACACCCCAAAATCCCCCAAATCCCCCCAAATTCCACTCAGGAGCCCCCAAATTCCACTCAGGATCCCCCAAATCCCCCCCAAAATCCCCCCCAAAATCCACTCAGAACCCCCCCAAAACCCCCCAAATCCCACTCAAAACCCCCCAAATCCCACTCAGGACCCCCCAAATTGCCCAAAATCGCCCAAATTCCCCCCAAGAACCTGGATGGGGGCGCGGGTCTGGCGCTGGAAGCGCAGAAGGTTCCGGAATTTGGAGGTCAGGGCAGCGCCCAGGACCCCCAAAATCCCCCCAAAATCCACTCAGGACCCCCCAAAGTGCCCAAAAATTCCCCAAAATCCTCAAAATTCCATTCGGGATCCCCTAATTTGTCAAACAATCCCCCAAATTCCACTCAGAACCCCCCAAATTCCACTCAGGACACCCCAAAATCCCCCAAATCCCCCCAAATTCCACTCAGGAGCCCCCAAATCCCCCCCAAAATCCACTCAGAACCCCCCCAAAACCCCCCAAATCCCACTCAAAACCCCCCAAATTCCACTCAGGACTCCCCAAATTGCCCAAAATCGCCCAAATTCCCCCCAAGAACCTGGATGGGGGCGCGGGTCTGGCGCTGGAAGCGCAGAAGGTTCCGGAATTTCGAGGTCAGGGCAGCGCCCAGGACCCCCAAAATCCCCTCAGGACCCCCCAAATTGCCCCAAAATCCCCCAAATTCCACTCAGGACACCCCAAAATCCCCCAAATCCCCCCAAAATCCCCCAAATTCCACTCAGGAGCCCCCAAATTCCACTCAGGAGGCCCCCAAATCCCCCCCAAAATCCCCCCCAAAATCCACTCAGAACCCCCCCAAAACCCCCCAAATCCTCCTCAAAACCCCCCCAAATTCCACTCAGGACTCCCCAAATTGCCCAAAATCGCCCAAATTCCCCCAAATTCCACTCAGGAGCCCCCAAATTCCACTCAGGAGCCCCCAAAATCCCCCCCAAAATCCACTCAGAACCCCCCCAAAACCCCCCAAATCCCACTCAAAACCCCCCAAATTCCACTCAGGACTCCCCAAATTGCCCAAAATCGCCCAAATTCCCCCCAAGAACCTGGATGGGGGTGCGGGTCTGGCGCTGGAAGCGCAGAAGGTTCCGGAATTTCGAGGTCAGGGCAGCGCCCAGGACCCCCAAAATCCCCCCAAAATCCACTCAGGAGCCCCCAAATTGCCCCAAAATCCCCCAAATTCCACTCAGAACCCCCCAAATTCCACTCAGGACTCCCCAAATTGCCCAAAATCGCCCAAATTCCCCCCAAGAACCTGGATGGGGGCGCGGGTCTGGCGCTGGAAGCGCAGAAGGTTCCGGAATTTGGAGGTCAGCGCCTCCCGGGCCGCGCGGCCCCGCAGCCGCAGCAGCAGCGCCCGGATCTGGGGAGGGGGAAAAGGGGCAAATTTGGGGAGGGGTCCCCAAAAATCTGCGGGAAAAGCTCCACACGGGGAGCGGGGAAACCCCCAAAGAGTTTGGGGACCCCCCCCCGAAATCTCCCCGTGGGGTCTCTGAGGGGATTTTGGGGGGAATTCTGGGGTCTCTGAGGGGAATTTGGGGTCTCTGAGGGGATTTTGGGGGGATTTGGGGTCCCTGAGGGGATTTTGGGGTCCCTGAGGGGAATTTTGGGGGAATTCTGGGGTTTCTGAGGGGAATTTGGGATCTCTGAGGGGATTTTGGGGTCCCTGAGGGGATTTTGGGGGGGGGATTTGGGGTCCCTGAGGGGATTTTGGGGGAATTCTGGGGATTCTGAGGGGAATTTGGGGTCTCTGAGGGGATTTTGGGGGGATTTGGGGTCCCTGAGGGGATTTTGGGGTCCCTGAGGGGAATTTTGGGGGGAATTCTGGGGTTTCTGAGGGGAATTTGGGATCTCTGAGGGGATTTTGGGGTCCCTGAGAGGGATTTTGGGGGGAGATTTGGGGTCCCTGAGGGGATTTTGGGGGAATTCTGGGGTTTCTGAGGGGAATTTGGGGTCTCTGAGGGGATTTTGGGGGGATTTGGGGTCCCTGAGGGGATTTTGGGGTCCCTGAGGGGAATTTTGGGGGGAATTCTGGGGTTTCTGAGGGGAATTTGGGATCTCTGAGGGGATTTTGGGGTCCCTGAGGGGATTTTGGGGGGGGATTTGGGGTCCCTGAGGGGATTTTGGGGGGATTTGGGGTCCCTGAGGGGATTTTGGGGTCCCTGAGGGGAATTTTGGGGGGAATTCTGGGGTTTCTGAGGGGAATTTGGGATCTCTGAGGGGATTTTGGGGTCCCTGAGGGGATTTTGGGGTCCCTGAGGGGAATTTTGGGATCTCTGAGGGGAATTTGGGATCTCTGAAGGGAATTTGGGGTCCCTGAGGGGATTTTGGGGTCCCTGAGGGGAATTTTGGGATCTCTGAGGGGAATTTGGGATCTCTGAAGGGAATTTGGGGTCCCTGAGGGGATTTTGGGGTCTCTGAGGGGAATTTGGGATCTCTGAAGGGAATTTGGGGTCTCTGAGAGGATTTTGGGGTCCCTGAGGGGAATTTTGGGATCTCTGAGGGGAATTTGGGATCTCTGAAGGGAATTTGGGGTCTCTGAGGGGAATTTTGGGGTCCCTGAGGGGAATTTTGGGATCTCTGAGGGGAATTTGGGGTCTCTGAAGGGAATTTGGGGTCCCTGAGGGGATTTTGGGGTCCCTGAGGGGAATTTTGGGATCTCTGAGGGGATTTTGGGATCTCTGAGGGGAATTTGGGGTCTCTGAGGGGAATTTTGGGGTCCCTGAGGGGAATTTTGGGATCTCTGAGGGGAATTTGGGGTCTCTGAAGGGAATTTGGGGTCCCTGAGGGGATTTTGGGGGGAGATTTGGGGTCCCTGAGGGGATTTTGGGGGGGGATTTGGGGTCCCTGAGGGGATTTTGGGGGGGGATTTGGGGTCCCTGAGGGGATTTTGGGGTCCCTGAGGGGAATTTTGGGGGGAATTCTGGGGTTTCTGAGGGGAATTTGGGATCTCTGAGGGGATTTTGGGGTCCCTGAGAGGATTTTGGGGTCCCTGAGGGGAATTTTGGGATCTCTGAGGGGAATCTGGGGTCTCTGAGGGGATTCTGGGGTCCCTGAGGGGAATTTTGGGATCTCTGAGGGGAATTTGGGATCTCTGAGGGGATTTTGGGGTCCCTGAGGGGATTTTGGGGTCCCTGAGGGGAATTTGGGATCTCTGAAGGGAATTTGGGGTCCCTGAGGGGAATTTTGGGATCTCTGAGGGGAATTTGGGATCTCTGAAGGGAATTTGGGGTCTCTGAGGGGATTTTGGGGTCCCTGAGGGGAATTTTGGGATCTCTGAGGGGAATTTGGGATCTCTGAAGGGAATTTGGGGTCTCTGAGGGGATTTTGGGGTCCCTGAGGGGAATTTTGGGATCTCTGAGGGGAATTTGGGATCTCTGAAGGGAATTTGGGGTCCCTGAGGGGATTTTGGGGTCCCTGAGGGGAATTTTGGGATCTCTGAGGGGAATTTGGGATCTCTGAGGGGAATTTGGGGTCCCTGAGGGGATTTTGGGGTCCCTGAGGGGAATTTGGGATCTCTGAGGGGAATTTGGGATCTCTGAGAGGATTTTGGGGTCCCTGAGGGGAATTTTGGGATCTCTGAGGGGAATTTGGGATCTCTGAAGGGAATTTGGGGTCTCTGAGGGGATTTTGGGGTCCCTGAGGGGAATTTTGGGATCTCTGAGGGGAATTTGGGATCTCTGAAGGGAATTTGGGGTCCCTGAGGGGATTTTGGGGTCCCTGAGGGGAATTTTGGGATCTCTGAGGGGAATTTGGGATCTCTGAGGGGATTTTGGGGTCCCTGAGGGGAATTTTGGGATCTCTGAGGGGAATTTGGGATCTCTGAAGGGAATTTGGGGTCCCTGAGGGGATTTTGGGGTCCCTGAGGGGAATTTTGGGATCTCTGAGGGGAATTTGGGATCTCTGAGAGGATTTTGGGGTCCCTGAGGGGAATTTTGGGATCTCTGAGGGGAATTTGGGATCTCTGAAGGGAATTTGGGATCTCTGAGGGGATTTTGGGGTCCCTGAGGGGAATTTTGGGATCTCTGAGGGGAATTTGGGATCTCTGAAGGGAATTTGGGGTCCCTGAGGGGATTTTGGGGTCCCTGAGGGGAATTTTGGGATCTCTGAGGGGAATTTGGGATCTCTGAGGGGATTTTGGGGTCCCTGAGGGGAATTTTGGGATCTCTGAGGGGAATTTGGGATCTCTGAAGGGAATTTGGGGTCCCTGAGGGGATTTTGGGGTCCCTGAGGGGAATTTTGGGATCTCTGAGGGGAATTTGGGATCTCTGAGAGGATTTTGGGGTCCCTGAGGGGAATTTTGGGATCTCTGAGGGGAATTTGGGATCTCTGAAGGGAATTTGGGATCTCTGAGGGGATTTTGGGGTCCCTGAGGGGAATTTTGGGATCTCTGAGGGGAATTTGGGATCTCTGAAGGGAATTTGGGGTCCCTGAGGGGATTTTGGGGTCCCTGAGGGGAATTTAGGGATCTCTAAGGGGATTTTGGGGTCCCTGAGGGGAATTTGGGGTCTCTGAGGGGATTCTGGGGTCCCTGAGGGGAATTTTGGGGTCTCTGAGGGGAATGTGGGGGTCCCTGAGGGGATTTTGTGGTCCTGGAGGGGGGTTGGGGTCTCAGAGAGCATTTTGAGGTCCTGAGAGGAATTTTGGGGTCTCTGAGGGGATTTGGGGGGAGAATCTGGGGTCTCTGAGGGGAATTTGGGGGTCCCGGGGGATTTTGGGGTCCTGGAGGGGGTTTGGGGTCTCTGAGGGGATTTTGGGGGGGAAATTTGGGGTCTCTGAGGGGAATTTGGGGTCTCTGAGGGGAATTTGGAGGTCCCGGGGGATTTTGGGGTCCCTAAGCAGAATTTTGGGATCTCTGAGGGGAATTTGGGATCCCTGAGGGGATTTGGGGATCTCTGAGGGGAATTTGGGGGGCCGTGAGGGGAATTTGGGGGGCCCTGAGGGGAATTTGGGTCCTGGGGGGGATTTGGGGTCTCTGAGGGGATTTTGGGATCTCTGAGGGGGATTTGGGGTGTCTGAGGGGATTTTGGGGTCTGTGAGGTGATTTTGGGGATCCCTGAGGGGATTCTGGGATCCCGGAGGAAATTTGGGGTCCCTGAGGGGGCGATTTTAGGGGTCCCCAGAAGGGGTTTGGGGGTTGGTTCCCGACCCTCGCAGGCGCTTCGAGGACTCCCCGAGGGGTCCCTTGGGGACGCCCCCCGCCCTCCCCACCTCCTCTTCGCTCCTGCGGGGCAGCCGCTCCCTCAGCTCCGCCAGCAGCCGCTGCTCGGATAGGCCGCGCTGGGCCCGGGCGCGGAGCTCCACCAGCAGCGCCCGCTTCTCCCGCAGCCCCCAAGGGCCGCGCTGGGGCCTCTCGGGGCTCTGCGGAGCGTCCGCGAAACGCGACGGGGCCACGCGGGGCCGCCACGGCGGCTTCATGGCGGCGGCTCCCTCATGGCGGCCGCGGCTCCCTCACGGCGCCATCATGGCGGCCGCGTCTTCTTGGCGCGCTTCGCTGACGTCACGCGGCGCGAAGGCGCCGGGGGCCAACGAGAGGGCTCCCGCCGCACAGCGCCCCCTGGCGGCGCGGAGGACCGGGCACGGCGTTTATTTGGGGAGGGGGCGGCTTTTATTAAATGCGGGAAACGCCCCCGAATTTGGGGGGTTTGGGGGGGATTTTGGGGGGTCACAGGGGGGTTTCGGGGGTCTTCTCGTCGTCGGGGGGGCAGTCGATGAAATCGGCCAACATCGTGGTGGTCTCGTCCTGCTCCTGGGGGGGGCGGGGGGTGTCAAGAGGGGTCCCAAAATTGAGCCCCCTCCTCATTTAGAGACCCCCCAATTCCCCCTGGACCCCCAAATTCCCTTCCAGGATTCCTCAATTCCCTTCCAGGACCCCAAAATCCCCCAAATTCATCCCAAATCCCCCCTAAAACCCTTCCAGGACCTCCAAAATTCCCTAAATTCACCCCAAATCCCCCCAAAACCTTCCCAGGACCCCCAAAATCCCCCAAATTCACCCCAAATCCCCCCAAAAACCCTCCCCGGACCCCCAAATCCCCCTCAAAACCCCAAAATCCCCTCTAAACCCCTTCCAGGACCCTCAAATCCCCCCCTAAAACCCTTCCAGGACCCCCAAAATCCCCCAAATTCACCCCAAATCTCCCCCAAATCCCCCCCCCAAACCCTTCCAGGACCCCCAAATCCCCCCCAAAACTCCAAAATCCCCCCCAAAAACCCTTCTAGGACCCCCCAAAATCCCCCAAATTCACCCCAAATCCCCCCCTAAAACCCTTCCAGGACCCCCAAAATCCCCCAAATTCACCCCAAATCCCCCCAAAACCCTTCCAGGACCCCCAAACTCCCCCAAAATCCCCCCCTAAAACCCTTCCAGGACCTCCAAAATTCCCTAAATTCACCCCAAATCTCCCCCAAAACCTTCCCAGGACCCCCAAAATCCCCCAAATTCACCCCAAATCTCCCCCAAAACCTTCCCAGGACCCCCGAAATTCCCTAAATTCACCCCAAATCTCCCCCAAAACCTTCCCAGGACCCCCAAAATCCCCCAAATCCCCCCTAAAACCCTTCCAGGACCTCAAAAATTCCCTAAATTCACCCCAAATCCCCCCTAAAACCCTTCCAGGACCCCCAAAATCCCCCAAATTCACCCCAAATCTCCCCCAAAACCCCAAAATCTCCCCCTAAACCCCTTCCAGGACCCCCAAAATTCCCCAAAATCCCCCCCTAAAACCCTTCCAGGACCCCCAAAATTCCCCAAATTCACCCCAAATCTCCCCCAAAACCTTCCCAGGACTCCCAAATCCCCCTAAACCCCTTCCAGGACCCCCAAACTCCCCCCAAATCCCCCCTAAAACCCTTCCAGGACCCCCAAAATCCCCCAAATTCACCCCAAATCTCCCCCAAAACCCCAAAATCCCCTCTAAACCCCTTCCAGGACCCTCAAATCCCCCCCTAAAACCCTTCCAGGACCCCCCAAATCCCCCAAATTCACCCCAAATCTCCCCCAAATCCCCCCCCAAAACCCTTCCAGGACCCCCAAATCCCCCCCAAAACTCCAAAATCCCCCCCAAAAACCCTTCCAGGACCCCCCAAAATCCCCCAAATTCACCCCAAATCCCCCCAAAACCCTTCCAGGACCCCCAAACTCCCCCAAAATCCCCCCCTAAAACCCTTCCAGGACCCCCAAAATTCCCTAAATTCACCCCAAATCTCCCCCAAAACCTTCCCAGGACCCCCAAAATCCCCCAAATTCACCCCAAATCCCCCCAAAACCCTTCCAGGACCCCCAAACTCCCCCAAAATCCCCCCCTAAAACCCTTCCAGGACCCCCAAAATTCCCTAAATTCACCCCAAATCTCCCCCAAAACCTTCCCAGGACTCCCAAATCCCCCTAAACCCCTTCCAGGACCCCCAAACTCCCCCAAATCCCCCCTCAAAACCCTTCCAGGACCCCCAAAATCCCCCAAATTCACCCCAAATCTCCCCCAAAACCCCAAAATCCCCTCTAAACCCCTTCCAGGACCCTCAAATCCCCCCCTAAAACCCTTCCAGGACCCCCCAAATCCCCCAAATTCACCCCAAATCTCCCCCAAATCCCCCTCCAAAACCCTTCCAGGACCCCCAAATCCCCCCCAAAACTCCAAAATCCCCCCCAAAAACCCTTCCAGGACCCCCCAAAATCCCCCAAATTCACCCCAAATCCCCCCCTAAAACCCTTCCAGGACCCCCAAAATCCCCCAAATTCACCCCAAATCCCCCCAAAACCCTTCCAGGACCCCCAAACTCCCCCCAAAATCCCCCCCTAAAACCCTTCCAGTACCCCCCAAAATCCCCCAAATTCACCCCAAATCCCCCCAAAACCCTTCCAGGACCCCCAAACTCCCCCCAACTCCCCCCTCAAAACCCTTCCAGGACCCCCAAAATCCCCCAAATTCACCCCAAATCCCCTCCCCCCCCCCCCGTTACCTCCTCCTTGCCCGGGGGGGGCTCGGGGGGCTCCTCCTGCAGTGGGGGAGGGGCGGTGGGGGAGGGGCTGCGCCCCGGCCCGGGGGGTTCGGGTGGGGGAGGGGAAGGGGCGGCCTCGAGGGCGGGGGGAGGGGCGGAGCCCTCGGGGTGGGGGAGGGGCTGCAGGGGCGGGGGGAGGGGGCTGGGAGGGGGGAGGGGAGGGGTGGGGTCGGGGTGGGGGAGGGGCCGCGGTTCTTCCGCCCCTCCCCCCCCCGTTTCGGGTGGGTGTGGGGGGAGGGGCTCGGGGGGCGTTTCCGGGATGGGGGGAGGGGGTGGGGGAGGGGCGGGGGAGGGCTCGTCCACTTCCATCAGCAGCACCGCCCCTCCCCCACCCGCTTCGGCTGCCCCCTCCTCTTCCTCCTCCTCCTCCTCCTCCTCCGACAGCCCCTCCCCCTCCTCTTCCTCCTCGAACTCCTCCTCCTCCTCCTCGAACTCTTCCTCCTCCTCCTCCTCCTCCTCCAGCTCCTCCTCCTCGAACTCCTCCTCTTCCTCCTCAAAGAACTCCTCCTCCTCCTCCTCCTCTTCCTCCCCGAACTCTTCCTCCTCCTCCTCCTCCTCCTCCTCCTCCTCCTCGCTGCTGTTGATGTTGATCACCGCCGGCCCCTCCCCCACCCCTCCCTCCTGCCCCTCCCCCTCCCCTCCCCTGCCCGGGCTCTGCGCTGGGGGCGGGTGGGGGAGGGGCGCTGCCCCTTCTCCTCCCTCCCCCACCCCCACCCCGCCGCCTTCCTCCTCCTCCTCCTCCTCCTCTTCCTCCTCCTCCTCCTCTTCCTCCTCCTCCTCCCCATCCCCCTCCCCACCCCCCCCATCCTCCCCCTCCCCCCTCACATCCCTCCCCTCCCCCCCCTCCTCGCGCGCCTCGGGGGGGGTCGGCGGTGGCGGTGGCGGTGGGGGAGGGGGTGGCGGTGGGGGAGGGGCGATGCCGGCTCGCTCCGGGGGGGCTTTTTTGGGCACGATCACCACGGAATCGTCCGAGTCGCTCTCGAGCGAGATCTCCACGTCCGACGCCTCCTCCTTGTCGTAGTGCACGAACACGGGGCGGCGCGGCCGAGCCCCTCCCCCACCCGGCCCCACCCCTCCCCCCCCCGGCCCCACCCCCACCCCGGCAACCGAGGGAGGGTGGGGGAGGGGCGGCGGCACCGCCTCGCCCGCCCCTTTGCAAAGGGGAGGTGGGGGAGGGGCGGGTGGGGGAGGGGTTTGGGAGCGCCCCTCCCCCACCTCGGGTGGGGGATGGGGGAGGGGTTTGGGTGGGGGTGGGGGGAGGGGGCGGAATGAGGAGGGGTCAGAGGGGGGTGCTGAGGTGGGGGGGGGAGGGGCGGTCAGGGGGGGCACCCAAGGCCGGGCCAGGGCGTTGGCGACCACCAGGGACTCGGAGCAGAGAGAGGCCACCTGGGGGGGGGGAGGGGAGAGACAGATTGGAGGGGGGGTCCTGGGGGGAGGGGGGGGAGGGATTTGGGGGGGTCTGAGGGGGATTTGAGGGGTCTGGGGGAGATTTGGGGGGGTCTGGGGGAGATTTGGGGGGCTCTGGGGAAGATCTGGAGGGATTAGGGGGGGATTTGGGGGGGTCTGAGGGGGTCCTGAGGGGGATTTGGGGGAGATTTGAGGGGTCTCAGGGGGTCTGGGGGAGATTTGGGGGGCTCTGGGGAAGATCTGGAGGGATTAGGGGGGGATTTGGGGGGGTCTGAGGGGGTCCTGGGAGGATTTGGGGGAGATTTGAGGGGTCTGAGGGGGTCCGGGGGGGGTCCTGAGGGGGATTTGAGGGGTCTGAGGGGGTCTGGGGGAGATTTGGGGGAGATTTGAGGGGTCTGAGGGGGATTTGGGAGGCTCTGGGGGGGATTTGGGGGAGATTTGGGGGTCCTGGGGGAGATTTGGGGGGGTCTGTGGGGGATTTGAGGGGTCTGAGGGGGTCTGGGGGAGATTTGGGGGGCTCTGGGGAAGATCTGGAGGGATTAGGGGGGGATTTGGGGGGGTCTGAGGGGGTCCTGAGGGGGATTTGGGGGAGATTTGAGGGGTCTCAGGGGGTCTGGGGGAGATTTGGCGGGATTAGGGGGGGATTTGGGGGGGTTTTGGGGAGATTTGAGGGGTCTGAGGGGGATTTGGGAGGCTCTGGGGGAGATTTGGGGGGATTTGGGGGAGATTTGGGGGGTCTGGGGGAGATTTGGGGGGCTCTGGGGAAGATCTGGAGGGATTAGGGGGGGATTTGGGGGGGTCTGAGGGGGTCCTGAGGGGGATTTGGGGGAGATTTGAGGGGTCTGAGGGGGTCCTGGGGGAGATTTGGGGGGATTTGGGGGAGATTTGAGGGGTCTCAGGGGGTCTGGGGGAGATTTGGGGGGGCTGAGGGGGTCCTGGGGGAGATTTGGGGGGGCTGAGAGGGATTTGGGAGGCTCTGGGGGAGATTTGGGGGGGATTAGGGGGGGATTAGGGGGGAATTTGGGGGAGATTTGGGGGGTCTCGGGTCCTGGGGGAGATTTGGGGGGGTCTGAGGGGGTCTGGGGGAGATTTGGGGGGGATTTGGGGGAGATTTGGGAGGATTTGGGGGAGATTTGAGGGGTCTGAGGGGGTCCTGGGGGGGTCCTGAGGGGGATTTGGGAGGGTCTGGGGGAGATTTGGGGGAGATTTGAAGGGTCTGAGGGGGATTTGGGAGGCTCTGGGGGAGATTTGGGGAGATTTGGGGGGGATTTGGGGGGATCTGAGGGGGATTTGGGGGGATTAGGGGGGGATTTGGGGGGGTTTGGGGGAGATTTGAGGGGTCTCAGGGGGTCTGGGGGGATTTGGGGGAGATTTGGGGGTCCTGGGGGAGATTTGGGGGGCTCTGGGGAAGATCTGGAGGGATTGGGGGGGGATTTGGGGGGGTCTGAGGGGGTCCTGGGGGGATCTGGGGGAGATTTGAGGGGTCTCAGGGGATCCTGGGGGGGATTTGGGAGGATTTGGGGGAGATTTGAGGGGTCTGAGGGGGTCCTGGGGGGGTCCTGAGGGGGATTTGGGAGGGTCTGGGGGAGATTTGAGGGGTCTCAGGGGGTCTGGGGGAGATTTGGGGGAATTTGGGGGAGATTTGGGGGGATCTGGGGGAGATTTGAGGGGTCTGGGGGGGATTTGAGGGGGGTTTGGGGTCTGCAGGGAGGTTCCGGGGGGGATTTGGGGGTTCTGAGGGGTCCTGGGGGGGATTTTGGGGTAACTCCGGGACGTTTTCGAGGATATTTCGGGGTAACTCCGGGGCGTTTTTGGGGCGATTTCGGGGTAACTGCGGGACGTTTTCGAGGATATTTCGGGGTAACTGCGGGAGGTTTTTGGGGCGATTTCGGGGTAACTCCGGGACGTTTTCGAGGATATTTCGGGGTAACTGCGGGAGGTTTTTTGGGGCAATTTCGGGGTAACTGCGGGAGGGTTTTGGGGCGATTTCGGGGTAACTGCGGGACGTTTTCGAGGATATTTCGGGGTAACTGCGGGAGGTTTTCGAGGATATTCTGGGGTAACTCCGGGAGGTTTTTTGGGGCGGTTTCGGGGTAACTGCGGGAGGTTTTCGAGGATATTCTGGGGTAACTCCAGGAGGTTTTTTGGGGCGGTTTCGGGGTAACTGCGGGAGGTTTTGGGGCTCTCTGGGGCAGGCTCACCTGCACGTCGGGGTCGCTCTGGCCGCGGGCGAAGGCGCGCAGGGCGCAGTGCAGGGGGGGCGCGGCGCCGGGGGGGGGGCTCAGCAGCAGCGCCAGCAGGACCCCGTAGAGCCCCCCCCGGCAGCGGGCGCTGGCAAACGGGGACCCCGCGGCGGCAACCGAGGGCGGCTCGGGGGGCAAGCGCAGCGCCAGCGGCACCAAGAGCTCCGTCAGGCGCTGCCGGGGGCAGACAGAGCCGGGTCAGAGACGGGGGACATGGGAAAGTGGGGGTTGGAGCCGGGAAAATGGGGGTTGGAGACGAGAAAATGGGGGTTGGGGGTGGGAAAATGGGGGTTGGGGATGGGAAATGGGGGTTGGAGCCGGGAAAATGGGGGTTGGGGGTGGGGGAGATGGGAAAGTGGGGGTTGGGGATGAGAAAATGGGGGTTGGGGGTGGGAAATGGGGGTTGGGGATGGGAAAATGGGGGTTGGGGATGGGAAAATGGGGGTTGAAAAATGGGGGTTGGGGATGGGAAAATGGGGGTTGGAGACCAAAAATGGGGGTTGGGGATGGGAAAATGGGGGTTGGGGATGGGAAATGGGGGTTGGGGGTGGGAAATGGGGGTTGAAAAATGGGGGTTGGGGATGAGAAAATGGGGGTTGAAAAATGGGGGTTGGGGATGGGAAAATGGGGGTTGGAGACCAAAAATGGGGGTTGGGGATGGGAAAATGGGGGTTGGGGATGGGAAATGGGGGTTGGGGGTGGGGGAGATGGGAAAGTGGGGGTTGGGGATTGAGAAATGGGGGTTGGGGATGGGAAATGGGGGTTGGGGATGGGAAATGGGGGTTGGGGGTGGGAAATGGGGGTTGGGGATGGGAAATGGGGGTTGGGGATGGAAAAATGGGGGTTGGGGATGAGAAAATGGGGGTTGGGGATGGGGGAGATGGGAAAGTGGGGGTTGGAGATGAGAAAATGGGGGTTGGGGGTGAGAAATGGGGGTTGGGGATGGAAAAATGGGGGTTGGAGACCAAAAATGGGGGTTGGAGATGAGAAAATGGGGGTTGGAGATTGAAAAATGGGGGTTGAAAAATGGGGGTTGGGGATGAGAAATGGGGGTTGGGGATGGGAAAATGGGGGTTGGGGATGGGAAATGGGGGTTGGGGATGGGAAAATGGGGGTTGGGGACCAAAAATGGGGGTTGGGGATGAGAAATGGGGGTTGGAGCCGGGAAAATGGGGGTTGGGGATGGGAAATGGGGGTTGGGGATGGGAAATGGGGGTTGGGGATGGGGGAGATGGGAAAGTGGGGGTTGGGGATGAGAAATGGGGGTTGGGGATGGGAAAATGGGGGTTGGGGATGAGAAATGGGGGTTGGGGATGGGAAAATGGGGGTTGGGGATGAGAAATGGGGGTTGGGGATGGGAAAATGGGGGTTGGGGATGAGAAATGGGGGTTGGGGATGGGAAATGGGGGTTGGGGATGAGAAAATGGGGGTTGGGGATTGAGAAATGGGGGTTAGAGATTGAAAAATGGGGGTTGGGGATGGGAAAATGGGGGTTGGGGATGGGAAATGGGGGTTGGGGATTGAGAAATGGGGGTTGGGGATGGGAAAATGGGGGTTGGAGACCAAAAATGGGGGTTGGGGATTGAGAAATGGGGGTTGGGGATGGGAAAATGGGGGTTGGAGACCAAAAATGGGGGTGAGAGATTGAAAAATGGGAGTTAGAGACGAGAAAATGGGGGTTGGGGATGAGAAAATGGGGGTTGGGGATTGAAAAATGGAGGTTAGAGATGAGAAATGGGGGTTGGAGACCAAAAATGGGGGTTGGGGATGAGAAATGGGGGTTGGGGATTGAAAAATGGGGGTGAGAGCCAAAAAAATGGGGGTTAGAGATGGGGGAGATGGGAAAGTGGGGATTGGAGCCAAAAAAATGGGGGTTGGAGATGAGAAAATGGGGGTTAGAGACCAAAAAATGGGGGTGAGAGCCAAAAAAATGGGTATATATAGACCAAAAAATGGGGGTTAGAGACCAAAAATGGGGGTTAGAGACGAGAAAGTGGGAATATATAGACCAAAAATGGGGGTCAGAGACCAAAAAATAGGGGTTATAGACCAAAAAATGGGAATTATAGACCAAAAAATGGGGGTTAGAGATGAAAAAATGGGAATTAGAGCCAAAAAAATGGGGGTGAGAGCCCGAAAATGGGGGTTGGAGATGGGGGAGATGGGAAAGTGGGGGTTGGAGCCAAAAAAATGAGAATTAGAGACCAAAAAACCCCCCCAAAACCCCCCCAAAATCTCCCAAATCCCCCCAAAATTGCCCAGGACCCCCCAAAATCCTTCCTAAAAATTCCTCCAGACCCCCCAAATCCCCCCCAGATCCCCCCAAAATCCCCGAATCCCCCCAAAATCCCCCCAAATCTCCCCCAAATCCCCCAAGATCCCCCCCAAATCTCCCCAAATCCCCAAATCTCTCCAAAATCCCCCCAAAATCTCCCCAAAATCTCCCCCAAATCTCCCCAAATCCCCCCAAAATCCCCCAAGATCCCCCAAATCCCCCCCAAATCTCCCAAACCTCCTCAAATCTCCCCAAATCCCCCCCAAATCCCAAAATCTCCCCAAATCTCCCCAAATCCCCCCAAAATCCCCCAAATCTCCCCCAAATCTCCCCAAATCTCCCCCAAATCCCCCCAAAATCCCTCCAAATCCCCCCCCAAATCTCCCAAAATCTCTCCCAAAATCCCCCCAAATCTCCCCCAAATCCCCCCAAAATCCCCCAAATCTCCCCCAAATCCCCAAATCTCTCCAAAATCCCTCCCAAAATCCCCCAAATCCCCCCCAAAATCCCAAAATCCCCCCAAAATCCCTCCCAAAATCCCCCAAAATCTCCCCAAATCTCCCCAAATCCCCCCAAAATCTCCCCCAAATCCCCCAAAATCCCCCCAAAATCCCCCAAATCCCCCCAAAATCCCCCCAAATCTACCCCAAATCTCCCAAAATCTCCCCAAATCTCTCCAAAATCTCCCCAAATCCCCCCCAAAATCCCCCAAATCCTTCCAAAATCCCAAAATCCCTCCCAAAATCCCCCAAAATCCCCCAAATCCCCCCCCAAATCTCCCCCAAATCTCCCAAAATCCCCAAATCTCTCCAAAATCCCTCCCAAAATCTCCCCAAATCCCCCCCAAAATCCCCCAAATCCTTCCAAAATCCCAAAATCCCCCCAAAATCCCTCCCCAAATCCCCCAAAATCCCCCCAAAATCCCCCAAATCCCCCCAAAATCCCCCCAAATCTCCCCCAAATCTCCCAAAATCTCCCCAAATCTCTCCAAAATCTCCCCAAATCCCCCCCAAAATCCCCCAAATCCTTCCAAAATCCCAAAATCCCTCCCAAAATCCCCCAAAATCCCCCAAATCCCCCCCCAAATCTCCCCCAAATCTCCCAAAATCCCCAAATCTCTCCAAAATCCCTCCCAAAATCTCCCCCAAATCCTTCCAAAATCCCAAAATCCCTCCCAAAATCCCCCAAAATCTCCCCAAATCTCCCCCCAAATCCCCCCAAATCTCCCCAAATCCCCCAAAATCCCCCCAAAATCCCAAAATCCCCCCAAATCCCCCCAAATCCCCCCCGCCTCACCCGGTGCGTCTCCTCCTTGATCAGGGGCCCCCCCGTGAGGAGGATCCTGCGCAGGGCTGGGGGGGAACCCCAAAATTGGGGGGGGGGAGGTGAATTTTGGGGACCCCTCCCCCAACCCTGACCCCTCCCTGGGGCAATTTTGGGGCTCCCAGGGGGGATTTGGGGGTTTTAGGAAGGTTTGGGGGGGATTTGGGGGGTCCCAAGGTGGATTTGGGGTGATTTTGGGGGGTCCTGGGTGAATTTTTGGGGTCCCAGGGTTGATTTTGGGGGTCCTGGGTTGATTTTGGGGTTCCCAGGTGGATTTTGGGGCATTTTGGGGGGTCCTGGGTTGATTTTGGGGTCCCAAGGTGGATTTTGGGTGATTTTGGGGGGTTCTGGGTGAATTTTTGGGGTCCCAGGGTTGATTTTGGGGTTCCCAGGTGGATTTTGGGGCATTTTGGGGGGTTCTGGGTGAATTTTTGGGGTCCCAGGGTTGATTTTGGGGGTCCCAAGGTGGATTTTGGGCTTTTTGGGGGGTCCTGGGTTAACTTTTGGGGTTCCAAGGTGGATTTGGGGTGATTTTGGGGGTCCTGGGTTGATTTGGGGGGGTCCCAAGGTGGATTTTGGGTGATTTTGGGGGGTCCTGGGTGAATTTTTGGGGTCCCAAAGTGGATTTTGGGGGTCCCAAAGTGGATTTTAGGGGGTCCTGGGTGAATTTTTGGGGTCCCAGGGTTGATTTTGGGGTTCCCAGGTGGATTTGGGGGCATTTTGGGGTTCCCAGGTGGATTTTGGGGCATTTTGGGGGGTCCTGGGTTGATTTGGGGGGGTCCCAAGGTGGATTTTGGGTGATTTTGGGGTCCTGGGTTGATTTTTGAGGTCCCAAAATGGATTTTGGGGGTCCCAAGGTGGATTTTGGGTGATTTTGGGGGGTCCTGGGTTGATTTTTGGGGTCCCAGGGTTGATTTTGGGGTTCCCAAGGTGGATTTTGGGCTTTTTGGGGGGTCCTGGGTTGAATTTTTGGGGTCCCAAAGTGGATTTTGGGGGGTCCTGGGTGAATTTTTGGGGTCCCAAAGTGGATTTTGGGGGGTCCTGGGTGAATTTTTGGGGTCCCAGGGTTGATTTTGGGGTTCCCAGGTGGATTTGGGGGCATTTTGGGGTTCCCAGGTGGATTTTGGGGCATTTTGGGGGGTCCTGGGTTGATTTGAGGGAGTCCCAAGGTGGATTTTGGGGGTCCCAAGGTGGATTTTGGGCTTTTTGGGGGGTCCTGGGTTGAATTTTTGGGGTCCCAAAGTGGATTTTGGGGGTCCCAAGGTGGATTTGGGGTGATTTTGGGGGGTCCTGGGTGAATTTTTGGGGTCCCAAAGTGGATTTTGGGGGGTCCTGGGTGAATTTTTGGGGTCCCAGGGTTGATTTTGGGGGTCCCAAGGTGGATTTGGGGTGATTTTGGGGGGTCCTGGGTGAATTTTTGGGGTCCCAGGGTTGATTTTGGGGTTCCCAGGTGGATTTGGGGGCATTTTGGGGTTCCCAGGTGGATTTTGGGGCATTTTGGGGGGTCCTGGGTTGATTTGAGGGAGTCCCAAGGTGGATTTTGGGGGTCCCAAGGTGGATTTTGGGCTTTTTGGGGGGTCCTGGGTGAATTTTTGGGGTCCCAGGGTTGATTTTGGGGGTCCCAAGGTGGATTTGGGGTGATTTTGGGGGGTCCTGGGTTGATTTTTGGGGTTCCCCGGCTGCTTTGGGGTGGTTTGGGGACATTTTGGGGTCCCAGGGTTGATTTTGGGGTTCCCAGGGGGATTTTGGGGACATTTTGGGGTCCCTGGGTTGATTTTGGGGGTCCCGAGTTGATTTTTGGAGTTCCCTAGTCCGACCTGGGGCAGTTTTTGGGGTGATTTTGGGGAATTTGGGGGGTTTTCAGCAGTCCTGAGTCGATTTTTGGGGTTCCCAGGTCATTTTTGGGGTGACTTCAGGGGGGTTTTGGGGCTCCCGAGTCGATTTTTGGGGCTCCTGGGCTGTTTTTGGGGTAATTCAAGGGGATTTTGGGGCTTTTCCAGGGCCCCGAGTTGATTTTTGGGGTTCCCAGGTCGTTTTTGGGGTGATTTGAGGTCAATTTTGGGGTAATTCGGGGCGGTTTTAGGGGTTTTCAGCGGTCCTGAGTCGATTTTTGGGGTTCTCAGATCATTTTTGGGGTGATTTCAGGGGGTTTTTGGGGTTCCCGGGTCATTTTTGGGGGTCCTGGGTCATTTTTGGGGTGACTTCAGGGGGTTTTTGGGGTTCCCGAGTCCATTTTTGGGGTTCACAGATCGTTTTTGGGGTGATTTCAGGTCGATTTTGGGGTAATTCAGGACGGTTTTCAGGGTTTTCAGGGGTCCCGAGTCCATTTTTGGGGGTCCCGGGCCGGTTTTGGGGTGACTTCAGGGGTTTTTGGGGCTGTACCTGCCAGGGCAGCCGCGCAGGTGTCGCTGTTGGCCGCGGGTTCCCCTTTGCGGTGCAGGGGGGGCCCCTCGGGACCCTCCCCCAATTTGGGCCTTTTGGGGGCGCTGGGTTTGGGCTCCGCCCGGAGCTGCGGGAAAAGGGGGGGTCAGGGGGGGTCAGGGGCGATTTTGGGGAGGAAATTTGGGGTCCAGGGAGATTTGGGGAGGAATTTGGGGGGTCTGGGGGAGAAATTTGGGGATTTGGGGGGGGGAGATTTGGGGGTTCAGGGGGAGTCGGGGGCAATTTGGGAGGGGAATTTGTGGGTCCAGGGGTATTTTGGGATCGGGGGAAGGTTTTGGGGTGAAAAAGGGCGGTTTTGGCGTCACCTTGGCCCCCTCAGAGGGGGGGGAGATGTCGCTGATCAGGTGGGCCAGGAGGACCTCGTTGGGGGTCCCGGGGCCCTGCAGGATCCCCGAGGCTGCGCCCGCCACCTGCACCCACAGCTCCAGCACCTGGTACAGGCGGCTCCGCACCGCCCTGGGGACCCCAAAAACGGATTCAGGGACCCCAAAAACCCCCCAAAACCACCCCAAAAACCCCCAAAACCACCCCAAAAACCCCCCCAGAACACAAAAATGCCAAAAAAGCCCAAAAAAAACCCCAAAACTCCACCAAACCCGGCACAGGCGGCTCCGCACCGCCCTGGGGACCCCAAAAACGGATTCAGGGACCCCAAAAACCCCCCAAAACCACCCCAAAAACCCCCAAAACCACCCCAAAAACCCCCAAAACCACCCCAGGACACAAAAATGCCAAAAAAAACCCCAAAAACCCCCAAAACTCCACCAAACCCGGCACAGGCGGCTCCGCACCGCCCTGGGGACCCCAAAAACGGATTCAGGGACCCCAAAAACCCCAAAACCACCCCAAAAACCCCCCAAAACCCCAAAAACCACCCCAGAAACCCCCAGGACACAAAACCACCAAAAAAACCAAAAAAAACCCCAAAAAACCCCAAACCTCCCCCCAAACCCGGCACAGGCGGCTCTGCACCGCCCTGGGGACCCCAAAAACGGATTCAGGGACCCCAAAAACCCCAAAACCACCCCAAAAACCCCCAAAACCCCCAAAACCACCCCAAAAACCACCCCAAAAAGCCCCAAATGAGCCCAAAATCACCCAAAACTGAATTTCCCCATTTTTGGGTCCCTTTCCCCATTTTTGGGTCCCTTTCCCCATTTTTGGGTCCCTTTCCCATTTTTGGGGTCCCTTCCCCCATTTTTGGGTCCCTTTCCCCATTTTCGAGTCCCTTTCCCCATTTTTGGGTCCTTTTCCCCATTTTTTGAGTCCCTTTCCCCATTTTCGGGCCCCTCTCCCCATTTTTTGAGTCCCTTTCCCCATTTTTGGGTCCCTCTCCCCATTTTTTGAGTCCCTTTCCCCATTTTTGGGTCCCTTTCCCCATTTTTGGGTCCCTTTCCCCATTTTTGGGTCCCTTTCCCCATTTTCGGGTCCCTTTCCCCATTTTTTGGGTCCCTTTCCCCATTTTTGGGTCCCTTTCCCCATTTTTGGGTCCCTCTCCCCATTTTTTGGGTCCCTTTCCCCATTTTTGGGTCCCTTTCCCCATTTTCGGGTCCCTTTCCCCATTTTTTGGGTCCCTTTCCCCATTTTTGAGTCCCTTTCCCCATTTTCGGGTCCCTTTCCCCATTTTTGGGTCCCTTTCCCCATTTTCGGGGTCGCTTTTCCCATTTTTGAGTCCCTTTCCCCATTTTTGGGGTCCCTTTCCCCATTTTGGGGTCCCTTTCCCCATTTTCGGGTCCCTTTCCCCATTTTTGGGTCCCTCTCCCCATTTTTGGGGTCCCTTTCCCCATTTTTGGGTCCCTTTTCCCATTTTTGGGTTCCTCTCCCCATTTTTGGGGTCCCTCTCCCCATTTTTGGGGTCCCTCTCCCCATTTTTGGGTCCCTCTCCCCATTTTCGGGTCCCTTTCCCCATTTTTGGGTCCCTTTCCCCATTTTTGGGGTCCCTCTTCCCATTTTCGGGTCCCTTTCCCCATTTTTGAGTCCCTTTCCCCATTTTTTGAGTCCCTTTCCCATTTTTGGGTCCCTTTCCCCATTTTCGGGGTCCCTCTCCCCATTTTTGGGTCCCTCTCCCCATTTTTGGGGTCCCTCTTCCCATTTTTGAGTCCCTTTCCCCATTTTTTGAGTCCCTTTCCCCATTTTCGGGGTCCCTTTCCCCATTTTCGGGTCCCTTTCCCCATTTTTGAGTCCCTTTCCCCATTTTTCGGGTCCCTTTCCCCATTTTTGAGTCCCTTTCCCCATTTTTCGGGTCCCTCTCCCCATTTTTGGGGTCCCTTTTCCCATTTTCGGGGTCCCTCTCCCCATTTTTGGGCCCCTTTTCCCGTTTTTGGGGTCCCCCCTCACCCGAAGGGTCTCTCCTGCCCGGGGGGGGGATCCCGGGGGCCGCTCCAGGAGCTCAGGACCTGCGGGAAGAGGCGGCCCAGGAGGGACCCCCAGCGCACGAGACGGGCCCCGCACCTGGGGGGGACAGAAATCCCTCCAAATCCACCCAAAATGCCCCAAAATCCCCCCCAGGAGGGACCCCCAGCGCACGAGACGGGCCCCGCACCTGGGGGGGACAGAAATCCCTCCAAATCCACCCAAAATGCCCCAAAATCCCCCCCAGGAGGGACCCCCAGCGCACGAGACGGGCCCCGCACCTGGGGGGGACAGAAATCCCTCCAAATCCACCCAAAATGCCCCAAAATCCCCCCCAGGAGGGACCCCCAGCGCACGAGACGGGCCCCGCACCTGGGGGGGACAGAAATCCCTCCAAATCCACCCAAAATGCCCCAAAATCCCCCCAAAATGCCCCAAAATCCACCCCAGGAGGGACCCCCAGCGCACGAGACGGGCCCCGCACCTGGGGGGGACAGAAATCCCTCCAAATCCACCCAAAATGCCCCAAAATCCCCCCAAAATGCCCCAAAATCCACCCCAGGAGGGACCCCCAGCGCACGAGACGGGCCCCGCACCTGGGGGGGACAGAAATCCCTCCAAATCCACCCAAAATGCCCCAAAATCCACCCAAAAGCCACCAAAATCCACCCAAAATTCACCCAAAATCTCCCAAAATCCACCCAAAATCCCCCAAAATCCACATGGAACACCCCAAAATCCACCCAAATCCACCCAAAATCCCCCAAAATTCACCCAAAATGCCCCAAAATCCCCCAAAATTCACCCAAAATGCCCCCAAATCCCCCCAAAATCGCCCAAAATTCACCCAAAATCTCCCAAAATCCACCCAAAATCCCCCAAAATTCACCCAAATCCCCCCAAAATCCCCCCAAATTCACCCGAAATGCCCCCAAATCCCCCCAAAATCGCCCAAAATTCACCTGAAATCCCCCAAAATCCCTCCCGGAACCCCCTGAGCGTCCCCAGTCCCTCCCAGTCCCTCCCAGTCCCCCCCCAGTTCCCTCCCAGTCCCTCCCAGTTCCCTCCCAGTCCCTTCCAGTCCATCCCAGTTCCCTCCCAGTCCCTCCCAGTCCCTCCCAGTTCCCTCCCAGTCCCTCCCAGTCCCTCCCAGTCCCTCCCAGTCCCTCCCAGTGCTCCCAGTGCTCCCAGTCTCACGCCAGCACCAGCGCTCCCAGCACGTCCAGCGCGTCCAGGTGCACCTGGGGCAGCAGCAGCCCCCGGAGGGGCCCCTCCCCGAACCAGCTCTGGGGGGACACCAGTACAAACCAGTATGGACCAGTACGGACCAGTATAGACCAGTATGGACCAGTACGGACCAGTACGGACCAGTATAGACCAGTATAGACCAGTACGGACCAGTATAGACCAGTATGGACCGGTACGGACCAGTATGGACCAGTACTGACCAGTATGGACCAGTACGGACCAGTATGGACCAGTATAGACCAGTATAGACCAGTATAGACCGGTACAGACCGGTACGGACCAGTACGGACCAGTACAGACTGGTACGGATCAGTACGGACCAGTATGGACCAGTACGGACCAGTATGGACCAGTATAGACCAGTGCGGACCAGTACGGACCAGTATAGACCAGTATAGACCAGTATAGAGCAGTACGGACCAGCACGGACCAGTACAGACCAGTACAGACTGGCACGGACCAGCACGGACCAGTACGGACCAGTATAGACCAGTATGGACCAGTATAGACCAGTATGGACCAGTACAGACCGGTATGGACCAGTACGGACCGGTACGGACCAGCACGGACCAGCACGGACCAGCACGGACCAGTACGGACCGGTACGGACCGGTACGGACCGGCACAGACCAGCACGGACCAGTATGGACCAGTATAGACCAGTACGGACCAGTACAGACCAGTATGGACCGGTACGGACTGGTACGGACCGGTACAGACCAGTATGGACCAGTACAGACCGGTACGGACCAATACGGACCAGTATGGACCAGTATGGACCGGTACGGACCTGTACGGACCAGTATGGACCAGTACAGACCGGTACGGACAAATACGGACCAGTACGGACCCGTATGGACCGCTACAGACCAGTATAGTCCAGTACGGACCGGCACGGACCAGTACGGACCATTACGGACCAGTATGGACCAGTACAGACCGGTACGGACCGGTATGAGCCAGTATGGACCAGTACGGACCAGTACAGACCGGTATGAGCCAGTATGGACCAGTACGGACCAGTACGGACCAGTACGGACCGGTATGAGCCAGTATGGACCAGTACGGACCAGTACGGACCAGTATGGACCGGTATGGACCAGTACGGACCAGTACGGACCGGTACGGACCAGTATGGACCAGTACAGACCAGTATGGACCAGCACGGACCGGTACAGACCAGTATGGACCAGTACAGACCAGTATAGTCCAGTACGGACCAGTACAGACCAGTATGGACCAGTACGGACCGGTACGGACCAGTACGGACCAGTATGGACCAGTATAGACCAGTATACACCAGTATAGACCAGTACGGACCGGTACGGACCACTACGGACCGGTACGGACCGGTACGGACCAGTATGGACCAGTATGGACCAGTAGGGACTGCGGATTTTGGGGTTTTTTTGGTTCGGTTTTTTTTTATTTTTGGGGGGGGTTTTTTGGGGAGGTTTTTGGGTGAATTTTGGGGGTTTTTGCGCTGATTTGGGGTTTTTTTAAGGGGTTTTGGGGAGGTTTTTTTGGCAGAATTTTGGTTTTTTGGGGGGGGGGGTTGGGTGAATTTTGGGGGTTTTTGGGCTGATTATGAGAGGATTTGGGGGTTTTTTAAGAGGTTTTGGGAATTTGGGGGTTTTTTGGGGGGGTTTAGGGGTTTTTTGGGGGGAGTTTTTGGGGGTTTTTTGGGGTTTTTTGGGGTTTTTTTTTTGTTTTTTTTTAAGGGTTTTTTGACGTTTTGGGGTTTTTTTGGGGGGTTTTTTGGGGTTTTTTTTGGGGGGGTTTTGGGGTTTTTTTGGGGTTTTTTTGGGGGCTTTTCGGGGGGGATTTTTGGGGTTTTTTTTTTTGGGAGGATTTTGGGGGTTTTGGGTGGGTTTCTTTTGGGATTTTTTGGGGTTTTTTTTGGGTTTTTTTGGGTTTTTTTCCGGGGTTTTTCGGGGGGATTTTTGGGGGGTTTTTTTTGGGAGGATTTTGGGGGTTTTTGGGGGGTTTTTTTGGGGTTTTTGGGGTTTTTTTTGGGGGGTTTTGGGGTTTTTTGGGGGGTTTTTTGGGCGGTTGTTTTTGGTTTTTTGGGGGGGAGTTGGGGTTTTTTTGAGGTTTTTTGGGGGGGTTTCTTTTGGGGTTTTTTTGGGGTTTTTTGGTTTCTTTTGGGGTTTTTTTTGAGGGGTTTTTTGGGGGTTTTTTTGGGGGTCTTTTTGGGTTTTTTTGGGGGGGTTTTTAGGTTTCTTTTTGGGGTTTTTTTGAGGGGCTTTTTTGGGGTTCTTTGGGGTTTTTTGGGGGGTTTTTTTTGGGCGGGTTTTTTTGGGGTCTTTTTGGGGTTCTTTTGGGGTTTTTTTGGGGTTCTTTGGGGTTTCTTTTGGGGGTTTTTTGGGGGTTTTTTGGGGGGGTTGGGTTTCTTTTGGGGTTCTTTTTGAGGTTTTTTGGGGGGTTTTTTTGGGGGTCTTTTTGGGTTTTTTGGGGGGTTTTTTGGGCGGTTGTTTTTGGTTTTTTGGGGAGGAGTTGGGGTTTTTTGGGGGGGTTTCTTTTGGGATTTTTTGGGGGTTTTTTGGTTTCTTTTGGGTTTTTTTTTGAGGGGTTTTTTGGGGGTTTTTTTGGGGGTCTTTTTGGGTTTTTTTGGGGGGGGGTTTTGGGTTTCTTTTTGAGGTTTTTTTGAGGGGCTTTTTTGGGGTTCTTTTGGGTTTTTTGGGGGGTTTTTTTTGGGCGGGTTTTTTTGGGGTCTTTTTGGGGTTCTTTTGGGGTTTTTTTGGGTTTTTTGGGATTTCTTTTGGGGGTTTTTTGGGGTTTTTTTGGGGGGGGGTTTGGGTTTCTTTTGAGGTTTTTTTTGAGGTTTTTTTGGGGGTTTTTTGGTTTCTTTTGGGGTTTTTTTTGAGGGGTTTTTTGGGGGTCTTTTTGGGTTTTTTTGGGGGGGGTTTTTGGGTTTCTTTTTGGGGTTTTTTTGAGGGGCTTTTTTGGGGTTCTTTGGGGTTTTTTGGGGGGTTTTTTTTGGGCGGGTTTTATTGGGGTCTTTTTGGGTTTCTTTTGGGGTTTTTTTGGGTTTTTTGGGGTTTCTTTTGGGGGTTTTTTGGGGTTTTTTTTTGGGGTCTTTTTGGGTTTCTTTTGGGGTTTTTTGGGGTTTCTTTTGGGGTTTTTTGGGTTTTTTTTGGGGGGGGGTTGGGTTTCTTTTGGGTTTTTTTTTGAGGTTTTTTTGGGGGTTTTTGTGGGGGTCTTTTTGGGTTTTTTTGGGGGGGTTTTTGGGGGGGATTTTGGGGTTTTTGGGGGTTTTTTTGGGGGGTTTTGGGGTTTTTTGGGGGTTTTTTTGGGGGGGTTTCTTTTGGGGTTTTTTTGGTTTCTTTTGGGGTTTTTTTGAGGGGTTTTTTGGGGTTTTTTTGGGGGGGTTTTTTTGGGGGTCTTTTTGGTTTTTTTTGGGGGGGGGTTTGGGTTTCTTTTTGGGGCTTTTTTGAGGGGCTTTTTTGGGGTTCTTTTGGGTTTTTTGGGGTTTTTTTTTTGGGGCGGGTTTTTTTTGGGGTCTTTTTGGGGTTCTTTTGGGGTTTTTTGGGTTTTTTGGGGTTTCTTTTGGGGGTTTTTTGGGTTTTTTTGGGGGGGGTTTTGGGTTTCTTTTGGGGGTTTTTTTGAGGTTTTTTTGGGGGTTTTTTTGGGGGTCTTTTTGGGTTTTTTGGGGGGTTTTTTGGGCGGTTGTTTTTGGTTTTTTGGGGGGGAGTTGGGGTTTTTTGGGGGGGTTTCTTTTGGGATTTTTTGGGGGTTTTTTGGTTTCTTTTGGGTTTTTTTTTTGAGGGGTTTTTTGGGGGTTTTTTTGGGGTCTTTTTGGGTTTTTTTGGGGGGGGGGTTGGGTTTCTTTTTGGGGTTTTTTTGAGGGGCTTTTTTGGGGTTCTTTGGGGTTTTTTGGGGGGTTTTTTTTGGGCGGGTTTTTTTGGGGTCTTTTTGGGGTTCTTTTGGGGTTTTTTTGGGTTTTTTGGGGTTTCTTTTGGGGGTTTTTTGGGGTTTTTTTGGGGGGGTTGGGTTTCTTTTGGGGTTCTTTTTGAGGTTTTTTTGGGGGTTTTTTTGGGGGTCTTTTTGGTTTTTTTTTGGGGGGGGTTTGGGTTTCTTTTTGGGGCTTTTTTGAGGGGCTTTTTTGGGGTTCTTTTGGGTTTTTTGGGTTTTTTTTTTTTGGGCGGGTTTTTTTGGAGTCTTTTTGGGTTTCTTTTGGGTTTTTTTTGGGTTTTTTGGGGTTTCTTTTGGGGGTTTTTGGGGTTTTTTTGGGGGGGGGTTTTGGGTTTCTTTTGGGGTTTTTTGGGTTTTTTGGGGTTTCTTTTGGGGGTTTTTTGGGGTTTTTTTTGGGGGGGGGTTGGGTTTCTTTTGGGGGTTTTTTTGAGGTTTTTTTGGGGGTTTTTGTGGGGGTCTTTTTGGGTTTTTTTGGGGGGGTTTTTAGGTTTCTTTTTGGGGTTTTTTTGAGGGGCTTTTTTGGGGTTCTTTGGGGTTTTTTGGGGGTTTTTTTTTGGGCGGGTTTTATTGGGGTCTTTTTGGGTTTCTTTTGGGGTTTTTTTGGGTTTTTTGGGGTTTCTTTTGGGGGTTTTTTGGGGTTTTTTTTTGGGGTCTTTTTGGGTTTCTTTTGGGGTTTTTTGGGGTTTCTTTTGGGGTTTTTTTGGGGTTTTTTTGGGGGGGGTTGGGTTTCTTTTGGGGTTTTTTTTGAGTTTTTTTTGGGGGTTTTTGGGGGGGTCTTTTTGGGTTTTTTTGGGGGGGGGTTTTGGGTTTCTTTTTGGGGTTTTTTTGAGGGGCTTTTTTGGGGTTCTTTTGGGTTTTTTGGGGGGTTTTTTTTGGGCGGGTTTTTTTGGGGTCTTTTTGGGTTTCTTTTGGGGTTTTTTTGGGTTTTTTGGGGTTTCTTTTGGGGGTTTTTTGGGGTTTTTTTTGGGGTCTTTTTGGGTTTCTTTTGGGGTTTTTTGGGGTTTTTTTGGGGTTTTTTTGGGGGGGGGTTGGGTTTCTTTTGGGGTTGTTTTTGAGGTTTTTTTGGGGTTTTTTTGGGGGGTCTTTTTGGGTTTTTTGGGGGGTTTTTTGGGCGGTTGTTTTTGGTTTTTTGGGGAGGAGTTGGGGTTTTTTGGGGGGGTTTCTTTTGGGATTTTTTGGGGGTTTTTTGGTTTCTTTTGGGGTTTTTTTTGAGGGGTTTTTTGGGGTTTTTTTTGGGGGTCTTTTTGGGTTTTTTTGGGGGGGGTTTTTGGGTTTCTTTTTGGGGTTTTTTTGAGGGGCTTTTTTGGGGTTCTTTGGGGTTTTTTGGGGGGTTTTTTTTGGGCGGGTTTTTTTGGGGTCTTTTTGGGGTTCTTTTGGGGTTTTTTTGGGTTTTTTGGGGTTTCTTTTGGGGGTTTTTTGGGTTTTTTTTGGGGGGGGTTTTGGGTTTCTTTTGGGGGTTTTTTTGAGGTTTTTTTGGGGGTCTTTTTGGGTTTTTTGGGGGGTTTTTTGGGCGGTTGTTTTTGGTTTTTTGGGAGGGAGTTGGGGTTTTTTGGGGGGGGTTTCTTTTGGGATTTTTTGGGGGTTTTTTGGTTTCTTTTGGGTTTTTTTTTGAGGGGTTTTTTGGGGGTTTTTTTGGGGTCTTTTTGGGTTTTTTTGGGGGGGGGTTTGGGTTTCTTTTTGGGGTTTTTTTGAGGGGCTTTTTTGGGGTTCTTTGGGGTTTTTTGGGGTTTTTTTTGGGCGGGTTTTTTTGGGGTCTTTTTGGGGTTCTTTTGGGGTTTTTTTGGGTTTTTTGGGGTTTCTTTTGGGGGTTTTTTGGGGTTTTTTTGGGGGGGTTGGGTTTCTTTTGGGGTTCTTTTTGAGGTTTTTTTGGGGGTTTTTTTGGGGGTCTTTTTGGGTTTTTTGGGGGGTTTTTTGGGCGGTTGTTTTTGGTTTTTTGGGGAGGAGTTGGGGTTTTTTGGGGGGGTTTCTTTTGGGATTTTTTGGGGGTTTTTTGGTTTCTTTTGGGTTTTTTTTTGAGGGGTTTTTTGGGGGTTTTTTTGGGGGTCTTTTTGGGTTTTTTTGGGGGGGTTTTTAGGTTTCTTTTTGGGGTTTTTTTGAGGGGCTTTTTTGGGGTTCTTTGGGGTTTTTTGGGGGGTTTTTTTTGGGCGGGTTTTTTTGGGGTCTTTTTGGGGTTCTTTTGGGGTTTTTTTGGGTTTTTTGGGGTTTCTTTTGGGGGTTTTTTGGGGTTTTTTTGGGGGGGTTGGGTTTCTTTTGGGGTTCTTTTTGAGGTTTTTTTGGGGGTTTTTTTGGGGGTCTTTTTGGTTTTTTTGGGGGGTTTTTTGGGCGGTTGTTTTTGGTTTTTTGGGAGGGAGTTGGGGTTTTTTGGGGGGGTTTCTTTTGGGGTTTTTTGGGGGTTTTTTGGTTTCTTTTGGGGTTTTTTTTGAGGGGTTTTTTGGGGGTTTTTTTGGGGGTCTTTTGGGGTTTTTTGAGGGGTTTTTTTTGGGCGGGTTTTTTTGGGGTCTTTTGGGGTTTCTTTTGGGGTTTTTTTGGGTTTTTTGGGGTTTCTTTTGGGGGATTTTGGGGTTTTTGGGGGTTTTTTTGGGGGGTTTAGGGGTTTTTTTGGGGTTTTTTTTGGGGGGGTTTCTTTTGGGGTTTTTTTGGTTTCTTTTGGGGTTTTTTTTGAGGGGTTTTTTGGGGTTTTTTTGGGGGGTTTTTTTTTGGGGTCTTTTTGGGTTTTTTTGGGGGGGGGTTTTGGGTTTCTTTTTGGGGCTTTTTTGAGGGGCTTTTTTGAGGTTTTTTCGGTTTTTTTGGGGCTTTTTTGGGGGGTTTTTGGGGTTTTTTGGGGTTTTTCGGGGTGAGACTCACGAGGTTCTTGGTGGTGACGTTGAGGGCGCGGCAAACGAGGTCCAGAATGTCCTGAACTGGGACGGTCACTGGGGCCACGAAATCCTTACTGGGAACGGGGAGAGGGTCACTGGGAGGGACTGGGAGGGACTGGGAGGGACTGGGAGGAGTTTTGGGAGATCCCAGGTGGATTTTGGGCTGAATTTGGGGGATTTTGGGGCTCCCGGGGTGGATTTTGGGCTGAATTTGGGGGATTTTGGGGCTCCTGGGGTGGATTTTGGGCTGAATTTGGGGGATTTTGGGGCTCCTGGGGTGGATTTTGGGCTGAATTTGGGGGATTCTGGGCTGAATTTGGGGGATTTCGGGGCTCCCGGGGTGGATTTTGGGCTGAATTTGGGGGATTTTGGGGCTCCCAGGTGAATTTTGGGGTGGATTTGGGGGATTTTGGGGCTCCCAGGTGAATTTTGGGGTGGATTTGGGGGATTTTGGGGCTCCCGGGGTGGATTTTGGGCTGAATTTGGGGGATTTTGGGGCTCCCTGGGTGGATTCTGGGCTGAATTTGGGGGATTTTGGGGCTCCCGGGGTGGATTTTGGGGTGGATTTGGGGGATTTTGGGGCTCCCGGGGTGGATTTTGGGGTGGATTTGGGAGATTTTGGGGCTCCCAGGTGGATTCTGGGGTGGATTTGGGGGATTTTGGGGCTCCCGGGGTGGATTCTGGGCTGAATTTGGGGGATTTTGGGGCTCCCGGGGTGGATTCTGGGCTGAATTTGGGGGATTTTGGGGCTCCCGGGGTGGATTTTGGGCTGAATTTGGGGGATTTTGGGGCTCCTGGGGTGGATTTTGGGCTGAATTTGGGGGATTTTGGGGCTCCCGGGGTGGATTTTGGGCTGAATTTGGGGGATTTTGGGGCTCCCGGGGTGGATTTTGGGCTGAATTTGGGGGATTTTGGGGCTCCCAGGTGGATGCTGGGCTGAATTTGGGGATTTTGGGGGCCCCCAGGTGAATTTTGGGGTGGATTTGGGGGATTTTGGGGCTCCCGGGGTGGATTTTGGGCTGAATTTGGGGATTTTGGGGCTCCCGGGGTGGATTCTGGGCTGAATTTGGGGGATTTTGGGGCTCCCGGGGTGGATTCTGGGCTGAATTTGGGGGATTTTGGGGCTCCCGGGGTGGATTTTGGGGTGGATTTGGGGGATTTTGGGGCTCCCAGGTGGATTTTGGGGTGGATTTGGGGGATTTTGGGGGCCCCCAGGTGAATTTTGGGGTGGATTTGGGGGATTTTGGGGCTCCCGGGGTGGATTTTGGGCTGAATTTGGGGGATTTTGGGGCTCCCGGGGTGGATTTTGGGGTGAATTTGGGGGATTCTGGGCTGAATTTGGGGGATTTTGGGGCTCCCGGGTGGATTTTGGGCTGAATTTGGGGGATTTTGGGGCCCCCAGGTGAATTTTGGGGTGGATTTGGGGGATTTTGGGGCTCCCAGGTGAATTTTGGGGTGGATTTGGGGAATTTTGGGGCTCCCGGGGTGGATTTTGGGCTGAATTTGGGGGATTTTGGGGCTCCCGGGTGGATTTTGGGCTGAATTTGGGGGATTTTGGGGCTCCCAGGTGAATTTTGGGCTGAATTTGGGGGATTTTGGGGTTCCCAGGTGGATTCTGGGCTGAATTTGGGGGATTTTGGGGTCCCTGGGTGGATTCTGGGCTGAATTTGGGGGATTTTGGGGCTCCTGGGGTGGATTTCGGGCTGAATTTGGGGGATTTGGGGCTCCCAGGTGAATTCTGGGCTGAATTTGGGGGATTTTGGGGTCCCTGGGTGGATTCTGGGCTGAATTTGGGGGATTTTGGGGCTCCCGGGGTGGATTCTGGGCTGAATTTGGGGGATTTTGGGGCTCCCAGGTGGATTCTGGGCTGAATTTGGGGATTTTGGGGCTCCCGGGTGGATTCTGGGCTGAATTTGGGGGATTTTGGGGCTCCCGGGGTGGATTTTGGGCTGAATTTGGGGGATTTTGGGGCTCCCGGGGTGGATTTTGGGCTGAATTTGGGGATTTTGGGGCTCCCGGGTGAATTCTGGGCTGAATTTGGGGGATTTTGGGGCTCTCAGGTGGATTTTGGGGTGGATTTGGGGGATTTTGGGGCTCCCAGGGTGGATTTGGGGGGGATTTTGGGGCTCCCAGGGTGGATTTCGATGGGGATTTTGGTGGTGTTGGGTTTTTCGGGGTGGAAACGCAGGTTTTTGGGGGTTTTGGGGGGGTTTGGGGGGTTTTTGGTACCTGAGGAGCAGCCTGAGGACGCGGCAGAGCCCCGAAAATCGCGAGTGCAGGGTCAGGACCCCCCCGGCGTCGCCGTCCTGGGGGGGGGGCAGCAGCAGCTCCACCCCGGGCCCCTCGTAGGGGAGGGGGTCTGGAGGGAAAGACCCCAAAATCAGCCCAAATGCACCCAAAATTCATCCTAAGCTCACCCAGACTCGCCCTCAAATTCAGGCTGAATTCACCCGAAATGAGCCCCAAAATGAACCCAAAGTCAGCCCAAAATTATCCCCAAAATCAGCTCAAACTCATCTGAAATTGGCCCCAAATTTACCCCAAAATTCACCCCAAATCCCCCCAGGATTCCCCAAATCCACCCTGAGCTACTCCAGACCCCCCCAAATCCCCCCCAAATCCCTCCTAAACCCCCCCCAAACAACCTCAAATCCCCTAAATGGCCCCAAATGGCCCCAAAACCCCTCAAACAACCCCTAATTCCCCCCTAATCCCCCCCAAACAACCCCAAATCCCCCTCAAATGACCCCAAACTCCACTGGGACCCCCCAAATCCCCCCTAAACCCCCCAAACCCTCTGCAAATCCCCCCAAATCCCCCCCAAATGACCCCAAATCCTTCAGGGACCCCCCCCTAAACCCCCCCAAACAACCCCAAATCCCCCCCAGAGCCCCCCAAGACAACCCCAAATCCCCCTGAATCATCCCAAATCCTCCCCAAATGACCCCAAATCCCCCCTAAACCCCCAAAACAACCCCAAATCCCCCCTAAACAACCCCAAATCCCCCCAAATTCTACCCAACTCCCCCCCAAATGACCCCAAATCCCCCCCAAATTCCACCCAAATCCCCCCCAAATGACCCCAAATTCCACCCAAATCCCCCCCAAATGACCCCAAATCCCCCCAAATTCCACCCAAATCCCCCCCAAACAACCCCAAATCCCCCCCAAATCCCTCCTAAACCCCCCAAACAACCTCAAATCCCCTAAATGGCCCCAAATGGCCCCAAAACCCCTCAAACAACCCCTAATTCCCCCCCAATCCCCCCCAAACAACCCCAAATCCCCCTCAAATGACCCCAAACTCCACTGGGACCCCCCAAATCCCCCCTAAACCCCCCAAACCCTCTGCAAATCCCCCCAAATCCCCCCCAAATGACCCCAAATCCTTCAGGGACCCCCCCTAAACCTCCTCAAACAACCCCAAACCCCCCTAAACTCCTCAGGGACCCCCCTAAACCCCCCCAAACAACCCCAAATCCCCCCCAGAGCCCCCCAAGACAACCCCAAATCCCCCTGAATCATCCCAAATCCTCCCCAAATGACCCCAAATCCCCCCAAATTCCACCCAAATCTCCCCCAAATGACCCCAAATCCCCCCAAATTCCACCCAAATCTCCCCCAAATGACCCCAAATCCCCCCAAATCCCCCCAAATGACCCCAAACCCCTCAGGGACCCCCCAAATCCCCCCAAATCCCCCCAAAAGGAGCCCACCTGTCTCGCAGCCCTCAAAGAGCGCCCCGAGCAGCCCGTGCAGCGTGGCCAGCACCCCCCAAATCCCCCCAAATCCCCCCAAAATGATCCCAAATCCCCCCCAAACGACCCCAAACCCCTCAGGGACCCCCCAAATCCCCCCAAATCCCCCCAAAAGGAGCCCACCTGTCTCGCAGCCCTCGAAGAGCGCCCCGAGCAGCCCGTGCAGCGTGGCCAGCACCCCCCAAATCCCCCCAAATCCCCCCAAAACGACCCCAAATCCCCCCTAAACGACCCCAAATCCCCCCTAAACAACCCTAAATCCCCCCCAGACGAACCCAAATGACCCCAAACCCCTCAGGGACCCCCCAAAACAACCCCAAATCCCCCCAAAACAACCCCAAATCCCTCCCAAACGAACCCAAATGACCCCAAACCCCTCAGGGACCCCCCAAATGACCCCAAATCCCCCCAAAACAACCCCAAATCTCCCCAAATTCTACCCAAATCCCCCCCAAACGACCCCAAATCCCCCCCAAACGACCCCAAACCCCTCAGGGACCCCCCAAATCCCCCCAAATCCCCCCAAAAGGAGCCCACCTGTCTCGCAGCCCTCGAAGAGCGCCCCGAGCAGCCCGTGCAGTGTGGCCAGCACCCCTCAAATCCCCCCAAATCCCCCCAAAATGATCCCAAATCCCCCCCAAACGACCCCAAACCCCTCAGGGACCCCCCAAATCCCCCCAAAAGGAGCCCACCTGTCTCGCAGCCCTCGAAGAGCGCCCCGAGCAGCCCGTGCAGCGTGGCCAGCACCGCCTGCAGCTGCTGGTGCCAGCACTCCGTGTGCCGCAGCCCCTGCGAGAAACCGCGGCCCAGCGCCGGCAGCAGCGCGTAGCACTCACAGGCCAGCTGGGGATGGGGAGAACGGGCTCAGGAACCCCGAAAATGGGCTCAGGAGCCTCAAAAATGGGGTCAGGACACCCAAAAACCCCCAGGAATCACCCCAGGAGCCCCAAAATCCCCCAGGAGTTGCCCCAGGAGCTGCGGCCCAGCGCCGGCAGCAGCAGAGAGCACTCACAGGCCAGCTGGGATGGGGAAAACGGGCTCAGGAACCCCGAAAACGGGCTCAGGAACCCCGAAAATGGGGTCAGGAGCCTCAAAAGTGGGGTCAGGAGCCTCAAAAATGGGGTCAGGAACCCCAAAAATCCCCAAAAATGGGGTCAGGAGCCCCAAAATCCCCCAGGAGCTGCCCCAGGAGCCATGGCCAGAGCCGGCAGCAGCAGAGAGCACTCACAGGCCAGCTGGGATGGGGAGAACGGGGTCAGGAACCCCAAAAACGGGCTCAGGAACCCCAAAATTGGGGTCAGGAGCCTCAAAAGTGGGGTCAGGAGCCTCAAAAATGGGGTCAGGAACCCCAAAAATCCCCAAAAATGGGGTCAGGAGCCCCAAAATCCCCCAGGAGTTGCCCCAGGAGCCGCGGCCCAGCGCCGGCAGCAGCAGAGAGCACTCACAGGCCAGCTGGGATGGGGAGAACGGGGTCAGGAACCCCAAAAACGGGCTTAGGAACCCCGAAAATGGGGTCAGGAACCCTGAAAATGGGCTCAGGAGCCTCGAAAAGGGGGTCAGGACACCCAAAACCCCCCAAAAATGGGGTCAGGAGCCCCAAAATCCCCCAGGAGCCGTGGCCCAGCGCCGGCAGCAGCAGAGAGCACTCACAGGCCAGCTGGGATGGGGAAAACGGGGTCAGGAACCCCGAAAACGGGCTCAGGAACCCCAAAATTGGGGTCAGGAGCCTCAAAAGTGGGGTCAGGAGCCTCAAAAATGGGGTCAGGAGCCCCAAAAACCCCCAAAAATGGGGTCAGGAGCCCCAAAATCCCCCAGGAGCTGCCCCAGGAGCCGCGGCCCAGCGCCGGCAGCAGCAGAGAGCACTCACAGGCCAGCTGGGCACGGGGAAAACGGGGTCAGGAACCCTGAAAACGGGCTCAAGAACCCTGAAAATGGGGTCAGGAACCCTGAAAATGGGCTCAGGAGCCTCGAAAATGGGGTCAGGACACCCAAAACCCCCCAAAAATGGGGTCAGGAGCCCCAAAATCCCCCAGGAGCCGCAGCCCAGCGCCGGCAGCAGCAGAGAGCACTCACAGGCCAGCTGGGATGGGGAAAACGGGCTCAGGAACCCCGAAAACGGGATCAGGAGCCCCGAAAATGACCCGAAACCCCCCAAATTCTGCTTCAGGACCCCCGAAAACCCCCAAAAATGAGGTCAGAACCCCCAAAAATGGGGTCAGGAGCCCCAAAATCCCCCAGGAGCTGCCCCAGGGGCCATGGCCAGAGCCGGCAGCAGCAGAGAGCACTCACAGTCAGCTGGGATGGGGAGAACGGGGTCAGGAACCCCGAAATTGGGCTCAGAACCCCCAAAAATGGGGTAAAGAACCCCAAAAATGGGTTCAGAACCCCCAAAAATGGGTTCAGGGCCCTGAAAAGCCCCCAGGACCCCCAGAAACGGCTGCAGGAGCCCCAAAAACGCAGCAGAGAAAGGCCCCAAACCCCACCCGAAATGCCCCGAAACCACCCCAAAATCCATCCCAAAACTCCCCTGGGACACCCAAAACTCCCCGAATCCACCCCAAAAAAGCACCCCCGAAACTCCCCGAATCCACCCCAAAAAAGCACCCCCCAAAAGCCCCCAAGAACCCCCCTGAAACCCCTCAAAAAACCCCACAAGATTCACCCCAAAAATCCCAAAAATCCACCCCAAATCCACCCTGAGCCCCTAAAAAAACCACTCAAATCCACCCCAAAAACGCCAAATCCACCCCAAAATTACCCCCAAACCCACCCCAAAAACCCCAAGTCCATCCCAAAAATCCCAAATCCACCCTGAATCCCCCAAATCCACCCAAAATCCAAAAAAAATCCCCCAAATCCACCCCAAAAACCCCAAATCCACCCTGAATCCCCCAAATCGCCCCCAAAACCCCCCAAAATCCCCTCAAAATCCTCCAAATCCCCCCAAAATTCACCAAAATCCCAAAATTCACCCCAAATGCCTCCTAAAATCCCCCAAATCCCCCCAAAAACCCCAAATCCCCCCAAAAAACCCCAAATCCACCCCAAATCCACCCCCAAATCCCCAAATCCACCCTGAACCCCCCAAATCGCCCCCAAAACCCCCCAAAATCCACTCAAAATCCCCCAAATCCCCCCAAAATTCACCAAAATCCCAAAATTCACCCCAAATGCCTCCTAAAATCACCCACATCCCCCCAAAAAACCCCAAATCCCCCCAAAATCCCCAAATCCACCCTGAAACCCCAAACTGCCCCCAAAACCCCCCAAAATCCACTCAAAATCCCCCAAATCCCCCCAAAATTCACCCCAAGTCCCCCCAAAAACCCCAAATCCACCCCAAAATCCACCCTGAACCCCCCAAATCGCCCCCAAAACCCCCCAAAATCCACTCAAAATCCCCCAAATCCCCCCAAAATTCACTCAAAATCCCAAAATTCACCCCAAATGCCTCCTAAAATCCCCCAAATCCCCCCCAAAAACCCCAAATCCCCCCAAAAAACCCCAAATCCCCCCAAAATCCCCAAATCCACCCTGAAACCCCAAACTGCCCCCAAAACCCCCCAAAATCCACTCAAAATCCCCCAAATCCCCCCAAAATTCACCCCAAGTCCCCCCAAAAACCCCAAATCCACCCCAAAATCCACCCTGAACCCCCCAAATCGCCCCCAAACCCCCCCAAAATCCACTCAAAATCCCCCAAATCCCCCCAAAATTCACCAAAATCCCAAAATTCACCCCAAATGCCTCCTAAAATCCCCCAAATCCCCCCAAAAAACCCCAAATTCCCCCAAAATCCCCCCCAAAACCCCAAATCCACCCCAAAATCCCCAAATCCACCCTGAAACCCCAAACTGCCCCCAAACCCCCCCAAAATCCACTCAAAATCCCCCAAATCCCCCCAAAATTCACCAAAATCCCAAAATTCACCCCAAATGCCTCCTAAAATCCCCCAAATCCCCCCAAAAAACCCCAAATCCCCCCAAAATCCCCCCCAAAACCCCCCTGAAACCCCAAATTGCCCCCAAAACCCCCCAAAATCCACTCAAAATCCTCCAAATCCCCCCAAAATTCACCAAAATCCCAAAATTCACCCCAAATGCCTCCTAAAATCCCCCAAATCCCCCCCAAAAACCCCAAATTCCCCCAAAATCCCCCGCAAAACCCCAAATCCACCCCAAAATCCCCAAATCCACCCTGAAACCCCAAATTGCCCCCAAAACCCCCCAAAATCCACTCAAAATCCCCCAAATCCCCCCAAAATTCACCAAAATCCCAAAATTCACCCCAAATGCCTCCTAAAATCCCCCAAATCCCCCCCAAAAACCCCAAATCCCCCCAAAAAACCCCAAATCCCCCCAAAAAACCCCAAATCCACCCCAAATCCACCCCAAAATCCCCAAATCCACCCTGAATCCCCCAAATCGCCCCCAAAACCCCCCAAAATCCCCTCAAAATCCTCCAAATCCCCCCAAAATACGCCCCAAATCCCAAAATTCACCCCAAATTCCCCCAAATGCCACCTAAAATCACCCAAATCCCCCCAAAAAACCCAAAAATCCACCCCAAATCCACCCTGAAACCCCAAACTGCCCCCAAAACCCCCCAAAATCCACTCAAAATCCCCCAAATCCCCCCAAAATTCACCAAAATCCCAAAATTCACCCCAAATGCCTCCTAAAATCCCCAAAATCCCCCCCAAAAACCCCAAATCCCCCCCAAAAACCCCAAATCCACCCCAAAATCCACCCTGAACCCCCCAAATCGCCCCCAAAACCCCCCAAAATCCACTCAAAATCCCCCAAATCCCCCCAAAATTCACCAAAATCCCAAAATTCACCCCAAATGCCTCCTAAAATCCACCCCAAATCCCCCCAAAAAACCCCAAAATCCCCCCAAAAAACCCCAAATCCACCCCAAATCCACCCTGAACCCCCCAAATCGCCCCCAAAACCCCCCAAAATCCACTCAAAATCCCCCAAATCCCCCCAAAATTCACCAAAATCCCAAAATTCACCCCAAATGCCTCCTAAAATCCCCCAAATCCCCCCAAAAAACCCCAAATCCACCCTGAACCCCCCAAATCGCCCCCAAAACCCCCCAAAATCCACTCAAAATCCCCCAAATCCCCCCCAAAAACCCCAAATCCCCCCCAAAAAACCCCAAATCCCCCCCAAAAACCCCAAATCCACCCCAAAATCCACTCAAAATCCCCCAAATCCCCCCAAAATTCACCCCAAATCCCAAAATTCACCCCAAATCCCCCCAAAATCCCCCCCCAAAAAAACCCAAATCCCCCCCAAAATCCACCCAAAATCCCCCAAAATCCCCCCAAACCTCTCCTGAGACCCCCCCAACCCCACCCCAGGCCCCCCCAGACCCCCCAAAAAGCCCCAAATCGCCCCAAATTCGGGCCCCCCCCCCACCTGCTGCAGCCGCGGGTTCTCGCTGTCGATGCGGGCCAGGAAATGCGCGGCCAACTTGCCCTGAAATTTGGGGAGAATTCGGGGGATTTGGGGATTTTGGGGGATTTGGGGAGGATTTGGGGGAGTTTGAGGGGATCCTGACGGGATTTTGGGTGGATTTGGGGGGATTTTGGGTGGATTTTGGGGAAATTTGGGGGGATTTCGGGGATTTCAGGGGGATTTGGGGGGGGGGCTTTGGGGATTTTGGGGAAATTTGGGGGATTTTGGGGGGATTTGGGGATTTTTGGGGGGAATTTGGGGGATTTTGGGGGGATTTGGGGATTTTTGGGGGAAATTTGGGGGATTTTGGGGGGATTTGGGGATTTTTGGGGGAAATTTGGGGGATTTTGGGGGGATTTGGGGATTTTTGGGGGGAATTTGGGGGATTTTGGGGGGATTTGGGGATTTTTGGGGGGAATTTGGGGGATTTTGGGGGGATTTGGGGATTTTTGGGGGGAATTTGGGGGTATTTGGGGGTTTTTGCAGTGGATTTGGAATGGATTTTGAGTGGATTTTGGGTGGATTTTGGGTGGATTTGGGGGTTTTTGGAGTGGATTTGGGGGAGACTTGGGGAGAATTTGGGGAATTTTGGGGAAATTTGGGGGGGATTTGGGGGATTTGGGGGGATTTTGGGGAGTTTGGGGGGATTTTGGGGGGATTTTGGGGGTATTTGGGGGTTTTTGCAGTGGATTTGGAATGGATTTTGAGTAGATTTTGGGTGGATTTGGGGGTTTTTGGAGTGGATTTGGGGGAGATTTGGGGAGAATTTGGGGAATTTTGGGGAAATTTGGGGGGGATTTGGGGGGATTTTGGGGGATTTTAAGGGATTTTAGGGGGATTTTAGGAGGATTTTGGGAGAATTTGGGAGAATTTTGGGGGACTTTGGGGGGATTTGGGGAGAATTTGGGAGGATTTTGAGGGATTTGGGAGGATTTTGAGGGATTTTGGGTGGATTTTGGGAGGATTTTGGGGGATTTTAGGGGGATTTTGGGAGAATTTGGGAGAATTTTGGGGGACTTTGGGGGGATTTGGGGAGAATTTGGGAGGGATTTGGGAGGATTTTGAGGGATTTTGGGTGGATTTTGAGGGATTTTGGGTGGATTTTGAGGGATTTTGGGAGATTTTAGGAGGATTTGGGGGGATTTTAGGAGAATTTTAGGGGATTTTGGGAGGATTTTGAGGGATTTGGGAGGATTTTGGGAGGATTTTAGGATTTATGGGGGATTTTGGGAGAATTTTAGGGGATTTTGGGAGGATTTTGGGGGATTTTGGGTGGATTTGGAGGATTTTAGGAGGATTTGGGGGGATTTTAGGAGAATTTTAGGGGATTTTGGGAGGATTTTGAAGGATTTTGGGTGGATTTTGGGAGATTTTGGGGGTTTTTGGAGTGGATTTCGGGGATTTTGGGAGGATTTTGAGGGATTTTGGATGGATTTGGAGGAATTTTGGGTAGATTTAAGAAGATTTTGAGGGATTTTAGGAGAATTTTAGGGGATTTTGGGAGGATTTTGGATGGATTTGGAGGGATTTTGAGGGATTTGGGAGGATTTTGGGAAGATTTTGAGGGATTTTGGGTGGATTTGGAGGGATTTTGGGTGGATTTAGGAGGATTTTGGGTGGATTTTGAGGGATTTTGGGTGGATTTGGAGGGATTTTGAGGGATTTGGGAGGATTTTGGGAGGATTTTGAGGGATTTTGGGTGGATTTGGAGGGATTTTGGGTGGATTTTGAGGGATTTTGGGTGGATTTAGGAGGATTTTGGGTGGATTTTGAGGGATTTTGGGTGGATTTGGAGGGATTTTGGGTGGATTTGGAGGGATTTTGGGTGGATTTCGAAGAATTTTGGATGGATTTGGAGAGACTTTGAGAGATTTGGGAGGATTTTGGGTGGATTTGAGGGATTTTGGGCGGATTTTAGAAGGATTTGGAGGGATTTTAGGAGAATTTTAGAGGATTTTGGGAGGATTTTGGCCGTCAGGACCCCTCCCCAAATTCCCCCCGATTTTTGGGGCCCCCCGGCGGGATTTGGGGAGGGGTCTCACCCTCATGGAGCCGCAGGCGCCGGGGTAGGAGCTGAGGCACGACTGGATCCCCTCCAGGGTGGGCACCTCGCACTGGGGGGGGAGCGGCTGCGGACCCCCGGGACCCCTCCCCAAATTCGGGGTGACCCCCGGGACCCCCCCCAAATTCCTGGGAACCCCCGGGACCCCTCCCCCAAATGGCCCAGATCCCAAAATTCCCAGAAATGCCCCAAAATCTCCTCGAGACCCCCCCCAAATTCCTGGGGACCCCCCCCCAAATTCCTGGGGACCCCCCCGAGACCCCTCCCCAAATTTGGGGCGACCCCCGGGACCCCTCCCCCAAATGGCCCAGATCCCAAAATTCCCAGAAATGCCCCAAAATCTCCTCAGGACCCCCCCCAAATTCCTGGGGACCCCCCCCCAAATTCCTGGGGACCCCCCCGAGACCCCTCCCCAAATTTGGGGCGACCCCCGGGACCCCTCCCCCAAATGGCCCAGATCCCAAAATTCCCAGAAATGCCCCAAAATCTCCTCGAGACCCCCCCCAAATTCCTGGGGACCCCCCCGGGACCCCTCCTCAAATTCCTGGGGACCCCCCCGGGACCCCTCCCCAAATTCGGGGCGACCCCCAGGACCCCTCCCCCAAATGGCCCAGATCCCAAAATTCCCAGAAATGCCCCAAAATCTCCTCAAGACCCCTCCCCAAATCCAAGGTGACCCCCGGGACCCCTCCCCAAATTCGGGGCGACCCCCAGGACCCCTCCCCAAATTCCTGGGGACCCCCGGGACCCCTCCCCCAAATGGCCCAGATCCCAAAATTCCCAGAAATGCCCCAAAATCTCCTTGGGACCCCCCCCAAATTCCTGGGGACCCCCCCCCAAATTCCTGGGGACCCCCCCGAGACCCCTCCCCAAATTTGGGGCGACCCCCGGGACCCCTCCCCAAATTCGGGGCGACCCCCAGGACCCCTCCCCCAAATGGCCCAGATCCCAAAATTCCCAGAAATGCCCCAAAATCTCCTCGAGACCCCTCCCCAAATTCCTGGGGACCCCCCCGGGACCCCTCCCCAAATTCCTGGGGACCCCCGGGACCCCTCCCCCAAATGGCCGAGATCCCAAAATTCCCAGAAATGCCCCAAAATCTCCTCAAGACCCCTCCCCAAATTCCTGGGGACCCCCCCCCAAATTCCTGGGGACCCCCCCCGAGACCCCTCCCCAAATTCGGGGCGACCCCCGAGACCCCTCCCCAAATTCCTGGGGACCCCCGGGACCCCTCCCCCAAATGGCCCAGATCCCAAAATTCCCAGAAATGCCCCAAAATCTCCTCGAGACCCCCCCCAAATCCAAGGTGACCCCCGGGACCCCTCCCCAAATTCGGGGCGACCCCCGGGACCCCTCCCCCAAATGGCCCAGATCCCAAAATTCCCAGAAATACCCCAAAATCTCCTCAAGACCCCCCCCAAATTCCTGGGGACCCCCCCCCAAATTCCTGGGGACCCCCCCGAGACCCCTCCCCAAATTCGGGGCGACCCCCGGGACCCCTCCCCAAATTCGGGGCAACCCCCGGGACCCCTCCCCCAAATGGCCGAGATCCCAAAATTCCCAGAAATGCCCCAAAATCTCCTCGAGACCCCCACCAAATTCCTGGGGACCCCTCCCCAAATTTCTGGGGACCCCCCCGAGACCCCTCCCCAAATTCCTGGGGACCCCCCCGGGACCCCTCCTCAAATTCCTGGGGACCCCCCCGAGACCCCTCCCCAAATTCGGGGCGACCCCCAGGACCCCTCCCCCAAATGGCCCAGATCCCAAAATTCCCAGAAATGCCCCAAAATCTCCTCAAGACCCCTCCCCAAATTCCTGGGGACCCCCCCCCAAATTCCTGGGGACCCCCCCCGAGACCCCTCCCCAAATTCGGGGCGACCCCCAGGACCCCTCCCCAAATGGCCCAGATCCCAAAATTCCCAGAAATGCCCCAAAATCTCCTTGAGACCCCTCCCCAAATTCCTGGGGACCCCCCCGAGACCCCTCCCCAAATTCGGGGCGACCCCCGGGACCCCTCCCCAAATGGCCCAGATCCCAAAATTCCCAGAAATGCCCCAAAATCTCCTCAGGACCCCTCCCCAAATTTCTGGGGACCCCCCCGAGACCCCTCCCCAAATTCCTGGGGACCCCCCCGGGACCCCTCCTCAAATTCCTGGGGACCCCTCCGGGACCCCTCCCCAAATTCGGGGCGACCCCCGAGACCCCTCCCCCAAATGGCCCAGATCCCAAAATTCCCAGAAATGCCCCAAAATCTCCTCAGGACCCCTCCCCAAATTGTTCTGGGGGTTCTCCCTCGACCCTTTTGAAAGACCCCAGACCCATTTCAAACCCCAAAAACGCCCCCAGACCCATTTCAACCCCCCCAAAAACGCCCCCAGACCCATTTCAAACCCCAAAAACGCCCCCAGACCCATTTCAAACCCCCCAAAAACGCCCCCAGACCCACTTTAACTCAATTTATTCCCATTTTAACTCTCTTTATTCCCATTTTCACCCATTTTCACCCCATTTTCCCCCATTTTCACCCCTTTTGTTCCCATTTCCCCCCCCTCGAAGCCCCTTTATCCCCATTCCCCCCCATTTCCCCCCCGGTCCCCCCATTTTAACCCCATTTTAACTCCATTTTTTCCCGGTTTTATCCCATTTTTTCCCATTTTAACCCCATTTCCTCCATTTTAATCCCATTTTAACTCCACTTTTACCCCTTTTAACCCCATTTCTTCCCCCTTTTTTCCCATTTTTACTCATTTTAACTCCATTTTTACCCATTTTAACCCCGGTTTTGCCCATCTTTACCCCGTTTTTTCGCATTTTAACCCCATTTTTAGCCATCTTAACTCCACTTCCTCCATTTTAACCCCATTTTAACCCATTTTAACCCCATTTTTACCCATTTTTGCCCATTTTAACCCCATTTTTGCCCGTTTTTGCCCCATTTCCCGCTCCCTGGGTACCTCAGGGCGAGCACCAAGGTGAGGATGCCGGGGATGTGCTCGGTGCCGATGGCCCGCCCCGCTTTTACCCATTTTAACCCCATTTTAACCCCGTTTTTGCCCATTTTAACCCCGTATTTTCCCCGTTTTTTCCCGTTTTTTCCCATTTTAACCCCATTTTTGCCCGTTTTTGCCCCATTCCCGCTCCCTGGGTACCTCAGGGCGAGCAGCGAGGTGAGGATGCCGGGATGTGCTCGGTGCCGATGGCCCGCCCCACTTTTACCCATTTTAACCCCGTTTTTTCCCATTTTTGCCCATTTTAACCCCGTTTTTACCCATTTTTGCCCATTTTAACCCCGTTTTTGCCCATTTTAACCCCGTTTTTTCCCCGTTTTTTCCCGTTTTTTCCCATTTTAACCCCGTTTTTTCCCATTTTTTCCCATTTTAACCCCGTTTTTTCCCATTTTTTCCCGTTTTTGCCCCATTCCCGGTCCCTGGGTACCTCAGGGCGAGCACCAAGGTGAGGATGCCAGGATGTGCTCGGTGCCGATGGCCCGCCCCATTTTTACCCATTTTAAGCCCGTTTTAACCCATTTTAACCCCATTTTTTCCCATTTTTGCCCATTTTAACCCCGTTTTTTCCCATTTTAACCCCGTTTTGACCCATTTTAACCCCGTTTTTGCCCATTTTAACCCCGTTTTTTCCCGTTTTTCCCCCATTTTGCCCCATTCCCGTTCCCTGGGTACCTCAGGGCGAGCACCAAGGTGAGGATGCCGGGATGTGCTCGGTGCCGATGGCCCGCCCCATTTTTACCCATTTTAACCCCATTTTTACCCATTTTAACCCCATTTTTACCCATTTTAACCCCGTTTTTTCCCATTTTTGCCCATTTTTGCCCATTTAAACCCCGTTTTTGCCCATTTTAACCCCGTTTCTGCCCATTTTAACCCCGTTTTTTCCCTGTTTTTTCCCGTTTTTTCCCATTTTAACCCCGTTTTTTCCCGTTTTTCCCCCATTTTGCCCCATTCCCGCTCCCTGGGTACCTCAGGGCGAGCAGCGAGGTGAGGATGCCGGGATGTGCTCGGTGCCGATGGCCCGCCCCGTTTTTACCCATTTTAACCCCATTTTAACCCATTTAAACCCCGTTTTAACCCCATTTTTACCCATTTTAACCCCATTTTTGCCCATTTTAACCCCATTTTTGCCCGTTTTTGCCCATTTTAACCCCGGTTTTGCCCATTTTTGCCCATTTTAACCCCGTTTTTTCCAGTTTTTCCCCCATTTTGCCCCATTCCCGTTCCCTGGGTACCTCAGGGCGAGCAGCGAGGTGAGGATGCCGGGATGTGCTCGGTGCCGATGGCCCGCCCCGTTTTTACCCATTTTAACCCCATTTTAACCCATTTAAACCCCGTTTTAACCCCATTTTTACCCATTTTAACCCCATTTTTGCCCATTTTAACCCCATTTTTGCCCGTTTTTGCCCATTTTAACCCCGGTTTTGCCCATTTTTGCCCATTTTAACCCCGTTTTTTCCCATTTTTGCCCGTTTTTGCCCCATTCCCGCTCCCTGGGTACCTCAGGGCGAGCACCAAGGTGAGGATGCCGGGATGTGCTCGGTGCCGATGGCCCACCCCGCTTTTACCCATTTTAACCCCATTTTAACCCATTTTTACCCATTTTAACCCCGGTTTTGCCCGTTTTTTCCCATTTTAACCCCGTTTTTTCCAGTTTTTCCCCCATTTTGCCCCATTCCCGCTCCCTGGGTACCTCAGGGCGAGCAGCGAGGTGAGGATGCCGGGATGTGCTCGGTGCCGATGGCCCGCCCCGCTTTTACCCATTTTAACCCCATTTTAACCCCGTTTTTGCCCATTTTAACCCCGTTTTTGCCCGTTTTTGCCCATTTTAACCCCGTTTTTGCCCGTTTTTGCCCGTTTTTGCCCCATTCCCGCTCGCTGGGTACCTCGGGGCGCAGGGCGAGCAGCGAGGTGAGGATGCCGGGGATGTGCTCGGTGCCGATGGCCCGCCCCGCTTTTACCCATTTTAACCCCATTTTTACCCCGGTTTTGACCCATTTTAACCCCGTTTTTGCCCATTTTAACCCCGTTTTTGCCCGTTTTTGCCCCATTCCCGCTCGCTGGGTACCTCGGGGCGCAGGGCGAGCAGCGAGGTGAGGATGCCGGGGATGTGGTTGGTGCCGATGTCCCGCGCCAGCTCCGGCAGCTGTGCCGAGAAGCGCAGCAGCTCCCGCAGCACCGACACCCCCAGCGCCACCGTGGGGGGGGGGTCCTGCGACTGGGGGGGGGCCCGGGCAGGGTCAGGACCCCTCCCCAAAATCAGAGATTCCCCTCCCCCACCCCCATCTCCAAAAAAACCCCGCTCGAAACGGCCCCGGGAGAGGCCGGAATTGGTGGAAACGGCACCAAAATCGAGGGGAAGCAGCTCGGGATGAGTGAGAATCAGCCCAAAACTCGTTAAAATCGCCCCAAAACTCGTTAAAATCAGCTCAAAATCGTTAAAATCAGCCCAAAAATCGTTAAAATAACCCCAAAAATCGTTAAAAACCACCCCACAATGAGTGAGAATCAGCCCAAAAATCGTTAAAATCACCCCAAAAATTGTTAAAAACCACCCCAGAACAAGCGAGAATCAGCCCAAAAAGCGTTAAAATCACCCCAAAAATCGTTAAAGCCACCCCAAAAATCGTTAAAAACCACCCCACAATGAGTGAGAATCAGCCCAAAAATCGTTTAAATCACCTCAAAAATCAGTAAAACCGCCCCAAAAACCGTTAAAATCACCCCAAAAATCGTTTAAAACCACCCCACAATGAATGAGAATCAGCCCAAAAATCGTTAAAACCACCCCAAAAATCCTTAAGAACCACCCCAAAAATCGTTAAAATCACCCCAAAAATCGTTTAAAACCACCCCAAAATGAACGAGAATCACCCCAAAAATCCTTAAAATCACCCCAAAAATCGTTAAAATCACCCCAAAAATCGTTAAAATCACCCCAGAATGAGTGAGAATCAGCCCAAAACCCGTTAAAATCACCCCAAAAATCATTAAAACCACCCCAGGTGTGTCCCAGCCCCCCACAGGCTCCCCCAGCTGTGCCCAGGTGTGCCCAGGTGTGCCCCCAGGTGTGCCCAGGTGTGCCCCAAGTGTGCCCAGGTGAGCCCAAGTGTGCCCAGGTACCCCCAGGTGTGCCCAGGTGTGTCCCAGGTACCCCCAGGCTCCCCCAGGTGCCCCGAGGTGCCTCCCAGGTGTGTCCCACCCCTCCCAGGTACCCCCGGGTGCCCCCAGGCTCCCCCAGGTGCCCCCCCAGGTGTGCCCAGGTACCCCCAGGTGTGCCCAGGTGTGTCCCACCCCTCCCAGGTACCCCCGGGTGCCCCCAGGCTCCCCCAGGTGCCCCCCCAGGTGTGTCCCAGGTACCCCCAGGTGTGCCCAGGTGTGCCCCAGGTGTGCCCCAGGTGTGCCCCACCCCTCCCAGGTGCCCCCAGGTGTGTTCCAGGTACCCCCAGGTGCCCCCAGGTGCCCCCCAGCTACTCCCAGGTGTGTCCCAGGTGCCCCCAGGTGTGCCCAGGTGTGTCCCAGGTACCCCCAGGTGTGCCCAGGTGTGCCCAGGTGTGTCCCAGGTGTGCCCAGGTGCCCCCAGGTACCCCCAGGCTCCCCCAGGTGCCCCGAGGTGCCTCCCAGGTGCCCCCCAGGTACCCCCAGGTGTGCCCCAGGTGTGCCCCCAGGTGCCCCAGGTGTGTCCCACCCCTCCCAGGTACCCCCAGGTGCCCCCCAGGTACCCCCAGGTACCCCCAGGCTCCCCCAGGTGCCCCGAGGTGCCTCCCAGGTGCCCCCCAGGTACCCCCAGGTGTGCCCCAGGTGTGCCCCAGGTGTGCCCCAGGTGTGCCCCAGGTGTGTCCCACCCCTCCCAGGTACCCCCAGGTGCCCCCCAGGTACCCCCAGGTGTGCCCAGGTACCCCCAGGTGTGTCCCAGGTGTGTCCCACCCCTCCCAGGTACCCCCAGGTGCCCCCCAGGTGCCCCCAGGTACCCCCAGGTACCCCCAGGTACCCCCAGGCTCCCCCAGGCTCCCCCGGGTGCCGCCGGCGCGTGGCGCTCACCTGGAGCAGGTGCTGCAGCAGGCGCAGCCAGCCCAGGCAGTGCTGCTGGAAGGCCTCGCTGGGGCTCTCGCTGACCAGCAGGGACAGCAGGCACAGCCCCTCGAACCTGCAACGCCATTGGCTGAGCCGGGACACGCCCCCCGGGCTCTGCAACGCCATTGGCTGAGCCGGGACACGCCCCCCGGGCTCTGCAACGCCATTGGCTGAGCCCGGACACGCCCCCTGCCCCGCCCCTCGAACCTGCAACGCCATTGGCTGAGCCCGGACACGCCCCCTGCCCCGCCCCTCGAACCCGCAACGCCATTGGCTGAGCCCGGACACGCCCCCTGCCCCGCCCCTCCAACCTGCAACGCCATTGGCTGAGCCGGGACACGCCCCCCAGGCTCTGCAACGCCATTGGCTGAGCCCGGACACGCCCCCTGCCCCGCCCCTCCAACGCCATTGGCTGAGCCCAGACACGCCCCCCTGCCCCACCCTGCCCCGCCCACTTTCCATATAAGGCCATCGTATGGAGGGACGTGGCTCACGGCTGGATTCTGATTGGTTGCAGTGAAGCCACGCCCACCCCACACCCAGCAGCCAATGAGAAGCAAGCCCCACCCCCAATAGTTAAACCCCCAACAACGGCAGCTTCTGATTGGCTGCTCAAAGCCCCGCCCACAACGGCTCAGCCAATCAAGGAGCGGAGATGTTACAGCAGCCACGCCCCCTCCTCCTGATTGGCTGTCCTGTCTCCAGGGCTAAACCCGCCCTGATTGGCTCCTCCCCAGCCAATGGCGGCCCAGCTGTGCCGGACGAGGCCTCTCATTGGTCGCTGAGCCGGCCACGCCCCCAAGCCCTGCGTTGATTGGCCGATCGCCCCGCCCCGCCCACCCGCAGCGGCAGCCAATGGGGAGGCAGCAGCCGGGCGGCCGCCGCGCCCTGATTGGCCGGCGCTGCTGTCACTCACCGCGTCTTCATGGAGCTCAGGCGGGCGCTGGTGATGCCGAGGAGGCCCCCGAGGGCGGCCTGGGGGACAGGGGCAGCCAGGGGTCAGCAGGGGTCACACAGGGGTCACTCAGGGGTCAGCAGGGGGCACACAGGGGTCAGCAGGGGTCACACAGGGGTCAGTAGGGGTCACACAGGGGTCACTCAGGGGTCAGTGGTCAGCACGGGTCAGTGGTCACTCAGGGGTCACACAGGGGGCACCCAGGGGTCACACAGGGGTCACTCAGGGGGCACCCAGGGGTCAGCAGGGGTCACCCAGGGGTCACTCAGGGGTCAGTGGTCAGCACGGGTCAGTGGTCAGCAGGGGGCACCCAGGGGTCACCCAGGGGTCACTCAGGGGTCACCCAGGGGGCACCCAGGGGTCAGCCAGGGGGCACCCAGGGGTCAGCAGGGGGCACCCAGGGGTCATACAGGGGTCAGCAAGGGTCACTCAGGAGTCACTCAGGGGTCACACAGGGGGCACCCAGGGGTCAGCCAGGGGTCAGCAGGGGGCACCCAGGGGTCACTCAGGGGTCACTCAGGGGTCACTCAGGGGTCAGCCAGGGGTCACTCAGGGTCAGTGGTCAGCCAAGGCTCACAGGGGACTGGGGGTCAGGGGTCAGGAGGGTCCCCAGGGGTCACTGGGGTGTCCGGGGGGGTCAGGGGTCAGTGGGGGGTCAGGAGGGCCCCATCCCTGAGGGGATCCCAGATTTTGGGGGGATCCCATTCCCTGAGGGGGGATCCTGGTTTTTGGGGGCATCCGAATCCCTGAGGGGATCCCAGATTTTGGGGGGATCCCGACCCCTGAGGGGATCCCGGATTTTGGGGGGAGTGGGGGTGTTTTGATCCCTGAGGTGGATCCCGGTTTTTTGGGGTGGTCCCAATCCCTGAGGGGGGATCCCGGTTTTTGGGGTGTCCCGGTCCCTGAGGGCATTCCCGGTTTTTTGGGGTTTCGATCCCTGAGGGAGACCCGGATTTTGGGGTCCCAGTCCCAATCCCTGAGGGGGATCCCGGTTTTTAGAGGGGCCCGGGGGTGTTTCGATCCCTGAGGGGGATCCCGGTTTTTGGGGGGCGGGATTCCATTCTCTGAGGGGGATCCTGGTTTTTGGGGGGCGGATTCCTATCCCTGAGGGGGGATCCCGGTCCCTGAGGTGGATCCCGGTTTTTAGGGGGGCCCGGGGGTGTTTCCATCCCTGAGGGGGATCCCGGATTTTGGGGAGATCCCAATCCCGGTCCCTGAGGGGGATCCCGGTTTTTGGGGAGATCCCAATCCCGGTCCCTGAGGTGGATCCCGGTTTTTAGGGAGGCCCGGGGGTGTTTCCATCCCTGAGGCGGATCCCGGTTTTTGGGGAGACCCCGATCCCAATCCCTGAGGGGAATCCCGGTTTTTAGGAGGGCCCGGGGGTGTTTCCATCCCTGAGGCGGGGTCCCTGAGGGGAATCCCGATTTTTAGGGAGGCCCGGGGGTGTTTCCATCCCTGAGGCGGGGTCCCTGAGGTGGATCCCGGTTTTTAGGGAGGCCCGGGGGTGTTTCCATCCCTGAGGCGGGGTCCCTGAGGGGAATCCCGGTTTTTAGGGGGGCCCGGGGGTGTTTCCATCCCTGAGGCGGGGTCCCTGAGGGGAATCCCGGTTTTTAGAGAGGCCCTGGGGTGTTTCCATCCCTGAGGCGGGGTCCCTGAGGGGAATCCCGGTTTTTAGAGAGGCCCTGGGGTGTTTCCATCCCTGAGGCGGGGTCCCTGAGGGGAATCCCGGTTTTTAGAGAGGCCCTGGGGTGTTTCCATCCCTGAGGCGGATCCCGGTTTTTGGGGAGACCCCGATCCCGGTCCCTGAGGGGAATCCCGGTTTTTAGAGAGGCCCGGGGGTGTTTCCATCCCTGAGGCGGGGTCCCTGAGGGGAATCCCGGTTTTTAGAGAGGCCCGGGGGTGTTTCCATCCCTGAGGCGGGGTCCCTGAGGGGAATCCCGGTTTTTAGGGAGGCCCGGGGGTGTTTCCATCCCTGAGGCGGGGTCCCTGAGGGGAATCCCGGTTTTTAGGGAGGCCCGGGGGTGTTTCCATCCCTGAGGCGGGGTCGCCATCCCTGAGGCGGCGGTGTGAGGGGGGGGGGTGGGGCGCGGTTTCCCCTCAGGCGGTACCTGGGTGCCGGCGCTGTCGCGGAGGCCGCGGACGAGCCCGGGCATCGCCCGGCGGTGCGGGGGCAGCGCCGAGAGCGCCGAGAGCGCCTCGAGCAGCGGCGCGGCCGGAGGGGCCCGCGGGGCCGCCACCGCCGCCATCGCTGCTCCTTCACCGGCGCCGAGCGATGACGTCACAGCGCGGGAAAAACGGGGGCGGGGCCAGCGTGAGGGGAGAGTGGGCGGGGCTTCGGGAGCAGCGCCATAAAAGGGAATTGGGGGCGTGGCCTGAGGGAAAGCGGCTCTGAAAAAGGAAAAAGGGGGCGTGGCTTAGCGCTGAAAGAGCCATAAAAGGGAATAAAGGGGCGGGGCCTGAAGGGAAGCGGCATAAAGAGGAGGAGAGCGCGGCCCAAATCCCCCCTCGAGGTCTCCTCCCGCCCCTCACGGCTGAGTCTGAGGGGGATCGAGGGCGCGGCGGCGGCGTTGCGGTGAATGAACTCTGATTTTGGGGTGATTCCGGGCGGTTTCGCGGTGAATTTGGGGCGATTTAAGCGGTTTCGCGACGCTCACCAACCCCGGAGGACCCGAAACCACCGAGATTTCCCAGAGCGGCCACCATCGAGTTCCGCCTAGAGCGTCCCCCCCCCCGGCGGGTGCTTCCTGTCACGTGACCAGAGCTCCGCGCTGCCATTGGCGGCGGGCACCGGAAGCGGCCCGAGGAGGAGCCGGAAGCGGCGGCGGCGCGGGAGGCATGGCGGGGTTCGGGGTGGCGAACGAGCGGCTGCGGGCGCTGGAGGAGCTGGAGCGGGAGATCGGCGCCTCCCTGCAGAACGCGGGTGCGCGGGGACGGGGCGGGACGGGCGGGAGGGGGCGGGGTCCCGGTGGTTTTTGGGGCGGGGGGGGTGCGGGGAAGCACTTCCGGTTGTGCGGTGGGCGGGGCTTCGGTTGCCGTGGTGACGAAGGGGGCGGGGTTTAAAGGGGGCGGTCGGCAGTGGGGTCAGAGGTCACGGGGAGGGGGCAGGGGGTGCCCAGGTGTGCCCCAGGTACCCCCAGGTGCCCCCAGGAGCCCCCAGGTGTGGCCCAGGTGTGCCCCAGGTACCCCCAGGAGCCCCCAGGTGTGCCCAGGTGTGCCCAGGTGTGACCCAGGTACCCACAGGTGCCCCCAGGTGTGCCCAGGTGCCCCCAGCTGTGCCCCAGGTGCCCCCAGGAGCCCCCAGGTGTGGCCCAGGTGTGCCCAGGTGCCCCCAGGTGTGCCCCAGGTGTGCCCAGGTGTGCCCCAGGTGCCCCCAGGTGTGACCCAGGTGTGGCCCAGGTGCCCCCAGGTGTGACCCAGGTGCCCCCAGGTGTGCCCCAGGTGTGCCCAGGTGTGCCCCAGGTGCCCCCAGCTGTGCCCAGGTGTGTCTGAGCTGCCCCCAGGTGTGTCCAGGTGCCCCCAGGAGCCCCCAGGTGTGCCCAGATGCCCCCCAGGTGTGGCCCAGATGTGGCCCAGGTGCCCCCAGGTGTGCCCAGGTGTGCCCCCAGGTACCCCCAGCTGTGCCCAGGTGTGACCCAGGTACCCACAGGTGTGGCCCAGGTGTGCCCAGGTGTGACCCAGCTGTGCCCAGGTGTGCCCCAGGTGCCCCCAGGTGTGGCCCAGGTGTGGCCCAGGTGTGCCCAGGTGTGACCCAGGTACCCGCAGGTACCCACAGGTACCCCCAGGTGTGCCCAGGTGCCCCCCAGGTGCCCCCCAGCTGTGACCCAGGTGTGCCCAGGTGTGTCTGAGCTGCCCCCAGGTGTGTCCAGGAGCCCCCAGGTGCCCCCCAGGTGTGCCCAGGTGCCCCCAGGTGTGCCCAGATGCCCCCCAGGTGTGCCCAGGTGTGACCCAGGTGTGGCCCAGGTGTGTCTGAGCTGCCCCCAGGTGTGCCCCAGGTGCCCACAGGTGCCCCCAGGTGTGCCCAGGTGCCCCCAGGTGTGACCCAGGTGCCCCCCCAGGGTTGGTGATCCTGGAGCTGTCCAAGGAGAAGCCCCAGGAGCGGCACCTGGACCGCCAGGCCGCCCAGTTCGGCGCCGCCGTGGCCAAGGTGGAGGCCGAGCTCTCGGCCCAGATCCGCTACCTGACCCAGGTGAGGCCTGCCCGGGCCCCGGGGGGTGCCAGGGGGGGTTTGGGGGGTCCCAGGTGGATTTTGGGGAGTCCCAGGTGGATTTTGGGGTGGTCCCAGGTGGATTTTGGGGGGTCCCAGGTGGGTTTTGGGGGGCCCAAGGTGGATTTTGGGGAGTCCCAGGTGGATTTTGGGGTGGTCCCAGGTGGATTTTGGGGAGTCCCAGGTGGATTTTGGGGGGTCCCAGGTGGATTTTGGGGAGTCCCAGGTGGGTTTTGAGGTGTCCCAGGTGGATTTTGGGGTGTCCCAGGTGGATTTTGGGGTGGTCCCAGGTGGGTTTTGGGGTGGTCCCAGGTGGATTTTGGGGGGTCCCAGGTGGGTTTTGGGGGGTCCCAGGTGGATTTTGGGGGGTCCCAGGTGGATTTTGGGGGGTCCCAGGTGGGTTTTGGGGGGGTCCCAGGTGGATTTTGGGGGTCCAAGGTGGATTTTGGGGAGTCCCAGGTGGATTTTGGGGGGTCCCAGGTGGATTTTGGGGAGTCCCAGGTGGGTTTTGGGGTGGTCCCAGGTGGGTTTTGGGGGGTCCCAGGTGGATTTTGGGGGGGTCCAAGGTGGATTTTGGGGTGGTCCCAGGTGGGTTTTGGGGAGTCCCAGGTGGATTTTGGGGGTCCCAGGTGGATTTTGGGGAGTCCCAGGTGGATTTTGGGGGGTCCCAGGTGGGTTTGGGGCAGTCCCAGCTCGGTTTGGGAGGGTTTTGGGGGGGTTTGGGGTGTCCCAGGTGGATTTTGGGGAGTCCCAGGTGGATTTTGGGGGGTCCCAGGTGGATTTTGGGGAGTCCTTGGTGGATTTTGGGGTGTCCCAGGTGGGTTTTGGGGGAGTCCCAGGTGGGTTTTGGGGGTCCCAGGTGGATTTTGGGGAGTCCCAGGTGGGTTTGAGGAGTCCCAGGTGGATTTTGGGGGGTCCCAGGTGGATTTTGGGGGTCCCAGGTGGGTTTTGGGGGGTCCCAGGTGGATTTTGGGGTGGTCCCAGGTGGATTTCGGGGGTCCCAGGTGTGTTTTGGGGGGTCCCAGGTGTGTTTTGGGGGGTCCCAGGTGTGTCCCTCCCCCGCGCAGGTGGCCACGGGCCAGCCCCACGAGGGCTCCAGCTACGCCGCCCGCAAGAGCTGCCAGCTGGCCCTGAACCGGCTGGACTACGCCCGGCGGCGCCTGGGCGAGCTGGCCCGAGCCTGCGAGCTCATGCTGGAGCAGTGACCAGCGAGGGGACACCTGGGGACACCTGGGGACAGTGGGGGACACCTGGGGACACCTGAGAGCAGCTGGGGACAGTGGGGGACACCTGGGGACACCTGGGGACACCTGGGGACATCTGAGAGCACCTGGGGACACCTGAGAGCAGCTGGGGACAGTGGGGACACCAAGGGGACACCTGGGGACACTGAGGGGACACGTGGGGGCACCTGGGGACACCTGAGAGCAGCTGGGCACAGTGAGGGGACACCTGGGGACAGTGGGGACACTTGGGGACACCTGGGGACACCTGGGGACACCTGAGAGCAGCTGGGGACAGCGGGGACACCTGGGCACAGTGAGGGAACACCTGGGGACAGTGGGGACACCTGAGAGCACCTGAGAGCAGCTGGGGACAGTGGGGGACACCTGGGGACACCTGGGGACAGTGGGGACACTGAGGGGACACGTGGGGGCACCTGGGGACACCTGAGAGCAGCTGGGGACAGTGGGGACACCAAGGGGACACCTGGGGACAGTGGGGACACCTGAGAGCACCTGGGGACAGCAGGGACACCTGGGCACAGTGAGGGGACACCTGAGAGCACCTGGGGACAGGTACTGGGTGAGCTGGGCCGAGCCTGCGAGGTCATGCTGGAGCAGTGAGCAGCGAGGGGACACCTGGGGACATCTGGGGGTACCTGAGAGCACCTGGGGACATCGGGGACACCTCGGGGACACCGTGGGACACCCCTGTGAGCCTTGGGGACATCGTGGGACACCAAGGGGACACCCCGGGGACACCGTGGGACACCTCGGGGACACTGAGGGACATCCCCATGAGTCTTGGGGACATCGTGGGCCACTTTGGGGACATCGTGGGACACCTTGGGGACACCTTGGGGACACCCCTGTGAGCCTCGGGGACACCTTGGGGACACCTCGGGGACACCGTGGGACACCCCCGTGAGCCTTGGGGACACCTGGGGACACCTCGGGGACACCGTGGGACGTCGCTGGGGTGGCCTCGGGACACCCAAAGCTGGGACAATGAGGCTTCGTTGGGGACACCTCGGGGACATCGCTGGAGACGCCCCCAGAGCTTGGGGACATCGTGGGGCACCCTGGGGACACCCTGGGGACACCCAGGACATCTTGGGGACATTGTGGGGCACCCTGGGGACACCCAGGACACCCTGGGGACATCGTGGGGACACCCTGGGGACACCCAGGACATCTTGGGGACACCCTGGGGACACCCAGGACACCCTGGGGACATCATGGAGCACCCTGGGGACACCCAGGACATCTTGGGGACACCCTGGGGACACCCCAGGACAGCCTGGGGACATCGTGGGGACACCCTGGGGACACCCCCTGGACTTTGGGGACACCCTGGGGACACCCTGGGGACACCCCCCGGACCTTGGGGACACCTCGGGGACACCCCCGGTGCCACCCCCTCCCTCGGGGACACCCCCAAATAAAGGGACACCGTGGTGGCCTTCAGAGCTTGGGGCGACTCGGAGTTTTGGGGGGTCCTGGAGGGATTTTGGGGGGTCCCAGGGGGGTTTGGGGGGTCCTGGAGGGAATTTTGGGGGGTCCTGGGGGGATTTTGGGGTCCTGAGGGGATTTTGGGGGGGTCCCGGGGAGGATTTGGGGGTCCTGGAGGGAGTTTTGGGGGGTTCTGGAGGGATTTTGAGGGGTCCCGGGGAGGATTTGGGGGTCCTGGGGGGATTTTGGGGGGTTCTGGGGAGGATTTGGGGGTTCCAGGAGGATTTTTGGGGGGTCCTGGCGGGATTTTGGGGGGTCCCGGGGAGGATTTGGGGGTCTGGGGGGATTTTGGGGGGTTCTGGGGAGATTTTGGGGGGTCTTGGAGGGATTTTGGGGGGTCCCGGGGAGGATTTGGGGGATTTTGGGGGGATTTTGGGGGGTCCTGAGGGGATTTTGGGGGATCCTGGAGGGAATTTTGGGGGGTCCTGGCGGGATTTTGGGGGTCCTGGGGGGATTTTGGGGGGTCCTGGAGGGAATTTTGGGGGGTCCTGGGGGGAATTTTGGGGGGTCCTGGGGGGATTTTGGGAGGTCCTGGAGGGATTTTGAGGGGTCCCGGGGAGGATTTGGGGGTCCTGGGGGGATTTTGGGGGGTTCTGGGGAGTTTTTGGGCGGTCCAGGGGGGGATTTTGGGGGTCCTGGGGGGATTTTGGGGGGTTCTGGGGAGATTTTGGGGGGTCTTGGAGGGATTTTGGGGGGTCCTGGAGGGATTTTGGGGGGTCCCAGGGGGGATTTTGGGGTCCTGGGGGGATTTTGGGGGGTTCTGGGGAGATTTTGGGGGGTCCCGGGGGTTTGGGGAGGTCCCAAAATTTCCCAAAATGTTTCGGTTTCTGTTTCATTGCCGGGTGGGGCCGTTCGGTGACGTCATCGCGCCGGTGACGTCACCGTGGTTTATTGCTCGAAGCCCCACCCCCGTTGTGGGCGTGGTCTCCGTCCTTAGCCACGCCCACCCCTCATTATTATCCTGTCAATCAGCGCTGGGGGCGTGGTCAAAAGGCCGTCGGGTGACGTCATCGGACGGGCTTGGAGGGGTGGGGGAGGGAGGGACCCCCTGGGACCCCCCAAATTCACCCAAAATCCCCCAAATTCACCCAAAATCCCCCAAATTCACCTGGGACCCCTCAAATCCCCCCCAAATTCACCTGGGACCCCCCCAAAATTCACCCAAAATCCCCCCAAATTCACCTGGGATCCCCCAAAATTCACCTGGGACCCCTCAAATCCCCCCAACCCCTCCCCAAAATTCACCTGGGAGCCCCAAAATCCCTCCCAAATCCCCCAAAATTCCCCCCAAGTTCCCCCAAATCCCCCCTCAATCCCCCCAAATTCCCCCTAAATCCCCCCTAACCCCCCCAAATCTCCCCAAAATCCCCCCAATGCCCCAAAATCCCCCCAAATCTCCCCAAAATCCCCCCAAAACCCCCAAATCCCCCCAAAATCCACACTGAACCCCCCAAATCCACCCCAAAATCCCCCCAAATCCCTCCAAAATCCCCCCAATCTGCCCCAAATCCCCCCCAAATCTCCCAAAATTTCCCCCAAATCCCCCAAACCTCCCCAAATCCCCCCAAACTCCCCCCAAATTCCCCCAAATCCCCCAAATCCCCCCAAAATCCCCCAAAATTCCCCCCAACTTCCCCCAAATCCCCCCTAAACTCCCCAAATTTCCCCAAAATCCCCCCAAATCCCCCAAAATCCCCCCTAGCTCCCCCCAAATCCCTCCAAAATTCCTTCAAAATCCTCCCAATCCCCCCAAAATCCCCCCCAAACCTCCCCAAATCCCCCCAAAATCCCCCCAAATCCCCCCAAATCCCCCCAAATTCCCCCCAAGTTCCCCCAAATCGCGCAAAATCCCCCCCAAATCCCCCCTAAACTCCCCAAATCCCCCCCAGATCTCCCCAAAATCCCCCCTTAACTCCCCAAAATCCCCCCAAATCCCCCCAAATTCCCCCAAAATCCCCCCCAAATCCCCCCCAATCCCCCCGCCCCTCCCCCCCGGGTGTGTCCCCGCCCCTCCCCTGCCCTTTGCCCCCCCCCGCCCCTCCCCCCCCCCCCCATTTATTGTCCCCCCTTTGCCCCCGGGGCGGGGCGGGGCGGTGACGTCAGCGGTGACGTCACGGGCGCTATTTCCAGGTGTGCTCACCTGGCCCCCCCCACCCAGCCCGACCCCACCTGGAGGCGCCGCCGGGCCCGGAGGTGACCGCGGGCACCTATGGGGGCTATAGGGGATCTATGGGGGATCTATGGGGGCTATAGGGGCTATAGGGGCTATAGGGCACCTATGGGGGCTATGGGGGCTATAGGGGCTATAGGGGACCTATGGGGGCTATGGGGGATCTATGGGGGATCTATGGGGGCTATGGGGCACCTATGGGGGCTATAGGGGCTATAGGGGACTATGGGGGATCTATGGGGGCTATGGGGGGCTATAGGGGACCTATGGGGGCTATGGGGGACCTATGAGGGCTATAGGGGACCTATAGGGGCTATAGGGGATATAGGGGCTACGGGGCACCTATGGGGGCTATAGGGGATCTATGGGGGATCTATGGGGGCTATGGGGGATCTATGGGGGCTATAGGGGACCTATGGGGGCTATAGGGGATCTATGGGGGCTATGGGGCACCTATGGGGGCTATGGGGGCTATGGGGCACCTATGGGGGCTATAGGGGGCTATGGGGGCTATGGGGCACCTATGGGGGCTATAGGGGACCTATGGGGGCTATAGGAGCTATAGGGCACCTATGGGGGCTATGGGGGATCTATGGGGGCTATAGGGCACCTATGGGGGCTATAGGGGCTATAGGGGACCTATGGGGGCTATGGGGGACCTATAGGGGACCTATGGGGGCTATAGGGGCTATAGAGGCTATGGGGCACCTATGGGGGCTATAGGGGGCTATGGGGGATCTATGGGGGCTATGGGGGATCTATGGGGGCTATAGGGGCTATAGGGCACCTATGGGGGATCTATGGGGGCTATGGGGCACCTATAGGGGCTATAGGGGCTATAGGGGACCTATGGGGGCTATGGGGGGCTATAGGGGATCTATGGGGGCACCTATGGGGGCTATGGGGGCTATAGAGGGTCTATAGGAGATCTATGGGGGCTATAGGGGCTATAGGGCACCTATGGGGGCTATAGAGGGTCTATAGGAGATCTATGGGGGCTATGGGGCCTATGGAGGGCTATAGGGGGACTATGGGCAGGATCTCTGGGGGCTCTAGGGGATCTATAGGGGATCTCTAGGGGATCTATAGGGGCTATAGGGCATCTATAGGGGCTATAGGGGGCTATACGGGATCTATGGGAGGCCTTGGCGAGTTATAGGAGATCTATAGAGGGTCTATAGAGCGTTATAGGGGATCTATGGGGGATCTATAGGGGATCTATAGGGGTTATAAGGCACCTATGGGCATCTATAGGGGATCTATAGGGGGCTATGGGGGGCTATAGGGGATCTATAGGGGCTATAGGGGGATCTATGGGGCACCCATGGGGGTTATATTGGCTGTAGAGGATCTATAGGGGATCTATGGGGCCTATACAGAGCTACGGGGCACCTGTGGGGCACCTATGGGGGCTATAGGGGATCTATAGGGCACCCATGGGGGCTGGGGGGGGCTATAGGGGGCTATAGAGGGGCTATAGGGGATCTATAGGGCACCCATGGGGGCTGGGGGGGGCTATAGAGGGGCTATAGGGGATCTATAGGGGCCTATGGGGCACCTATAGGGGCTATGGGGGGCTATGGGGGGGCTATATGGGATCTATAGGGGATCTATGGGGCACTTATGGGGGCTATAGGAGTTATAGGGGGGCTATGGGGGGCTATAGGGCACCTATGGGGGCTATAGGGGATCTATGGGGGCTATAGAAGATCTATAGGGGCTGTAGGGCATCTATAGGGGATCTAGAAGGGGTCTACGGGGGCTATAGGGCATCTATGGGGGGCCTATGGGGGCTACAGGGGGTCTATGGGGCGCCTATGGGGTTTATGGGGGATCTATGGGGGGTATGGGGGCTATAGGGGATCTGTAAGGGATCTATAGGGGATCTACAGGTGGCTATAGGGGGCTACCGGGGATGTATAGGGGATCTATGGGGGGCTATGGAGGACCTATGGGGGCTATAGGGGATCCATGGGGGGGTCTATGGGGGATCTACATGGGACCTATAAGGGATCTATAGGGCAGGGGGAGGGGCTATAGGCGATCTATAGGGGCTATAGGGGGTATACAGGGGACCTATACGGGCTGGGGAGGGTCCCAGGGCCCTCCATAGGGGCTCCATAGGGGCTCCATAGGGTCCCCAAGGTCCCCTGGGCCACCTTTAGGATCCCTGGGAGGGTCCATAGGGATCCATAGGGGCCCATAGGGTCTCTATAGGGTGTCTATAGGATCCCATAAGGTGTCTATAAGGTCCCGTAGGGTCTCTATAGGGTGTCCATAGGATCCCATAGGGTGTCTATAGGGTGTCTATAGGATCCCATAGGGTGCCCATAGGATCCCATAGGGTCTCTATAGGGTGTCTATAGGATCCCATAAGGTACCCATAGGATCCCATAGGGTGCCCATAGGATCCCATAGGGTCTCTATAGGGTGTCTATGGGATCCTATAAGGTACCCATAGGATCCCATAGGGTGTCTCTAGGGTGTCTATAGTGTCTCTGTGCCCGCAGGTGCCCGGCCATGGCGCACGGGGGGCTGCAGGTGCTGGGGCTGGCGCTGCCCATAGGATCCCATAGGATCCCATAGGGTGCCCATAGGATCCCATAGGGTGCCCATAGGATCCCATAGGATCCCATAGGGTGTCTATAGGGTGTCTATAGGGTCTCTGTGCCCGCAGGTGCCCGGCCATGGCGCACGGGGGGCTGCAGGTGCTGGGGCTGGCGCTGCCCATAGGATCCCATAGGATCCCATAGGGTGCCCATAGGATCCCATAGGGTGCCCATAGGATCCCATAGGATCCCATAGGGTGTCTATAGGGTGTCTATAGGGTCTCTGTGCCCGCAGGTGCCCGGCCATGGCGCACGGGGGGCTGCAGGTGCTGGGGCTGGCGCTGCCCATAGGGTCTCTATAGGATCCCATAGGGTGCCCATAGGATCCCATAGGGTGCCCATAGGGTCCCATAGGATCCCATAGGGTGTCTCTAGGGTGTCTATAGGGTCTCTGTGCCCGCAGGTGCCCGGCCATGGCGCACGGGGGGCTGCAGGTGCTGGGGCTGGCGCTGGCCGTGGGCGGCTGGGCCGCGCTGGTGGCGGCGGCGGCGCTGCCGCAGTGGGAGGTGACGGCGTTCGGCCGAGACTCCATCGTCACCGCCATCGTCGCCTGGAAGGGGCTCTGGATGAGCTGCGTCAGCCAAAGCACCGGGCAGCTGCAGTGCGAGAGCCACAAATCCATCCTGGCACTGCCAGGTGACACCGGGGGCACCGGGGGCACCGGGGGCATGGGGGGCACTGGGGACACTGGGGACAATGGGGACACTGGGGACAATGGGCACAGCCAGAGCACCGGGCAGCTGCAGTGCGAGAGCCACAAATCCATCCTGGCACTGCCAGGTGACACCGGGGGCACCGGGGGTGACTGGGACACCAGGGACAGCGTCCCTGTGCCGGTGTCCCTGTCCCCATCCCTGTGCCCATCCCTGTCCCTGTCCCGGTGTCCCTGTGCCCATCCCTGTCCACATTCCCAACCCCTGTCCCCGTGCCAGTGTCCCTGTGCCCATTCCCATCCCTGTCCCTGTGCCAGTGTCCCTGTGCCCATTCCTGTCCCTGTGCCAGTGTCCCTGTGCCCATCCCTGTCCCCATCCCTGTGCCCATCCCTGTCCCCGTGCCAGTGTCCCTGTGCCCATTCCCTGTCCCCATTCCCATCCCCGTCCCCATTCCCATCCCTGTCCCCTGTTCCTGTGCCCATCCCTGTCCCTGTTTCCCTGTCCCGGTGTCCCGGTGTCCCGGTGTCCCCACCCCCGTCTCGGTGTCCCCGTCCCGATGTCCCTGTCCCCATCCCGGTGTCCTTGTCCCGGTGTCCTTGTCCCGGTGTCCCTATCCTGGTGTCCTCGTCCCGGTGTCCCCATCCCTGTCCCTGTTTCCCCGTCCCGGTGTCCCTGTCCCGGTGTTCCCATCCCTATCCCTGTTTCCCTGTCCCGGTGTTCCCATCCCTGTCCCGGTTTCCCTGTCCCGGTGTCCCTATCCCGGTGTTCCTATCCCGGTGTTCCCATCCCTATCCCGGTGTCCCTGTCCCGGTGTTCCCATCCCTATCCCGGTGTCTCTGTCCCTGTTTCCCTGTCCCGGTGTCCCTATCCCGGTGTCCCCACCCCCGTCCCGGTGTTCCCATCCCTATCCCTGTTTCCCTGTCCCGGTGTTCCCATCCCTGTCCCTGTTTCCCTGTCCCGGTGTCCCTATCCCGGTGTCCCCACCCCTATCCCGGTGTCCCCACCCCCGTCCCGGTGTTCCCATCCCTATCCCTGTTTCCCTGTCCCGGTGTTCCCATCCCTATCCCTGTTTCCCTGTCCCGGTGTCCCTATCCCGGTGTCCCTGTCCCGGTGTTCCCATCCCTATCCCGGTGTCCCTGTCCCTGTTTCCCTGTCCCGGTGTCCCTATCCCGGTGTTCCCATCCCTATCCCGGTGTCCCCACCCCTGTCCCGGTGTTCCCATCCCTATCCCGGTTTCCCTGTCCCGGTGTCCCTATCCCGGTGTCCCTGTCCCGGTGTTCCCATCCCTATCCCGGTTTCCCTGTCCCTGTTTCCCCGTCCCCTCCCCCCCGTCCCCTCCCGGTTTCGGGGCGCGGCCGCGGCCAAAGGGCGCCCTGGGGGGGCCATAAACGAGCGTCACCAAGGGCCACCAAGGGCCACCAACGGCCACCAACTGTCACCAGCCGAGTGCCACCGCCCGAGTGCCACCGTCACCGCCCGAGTGCCACCCGAGTGCCACCGTCACCAACTGCCACCCCCGCCCCGCCCGGGAGCGCCCCGGGACCCCAAAATCCGCCCCAAAATCCGCCCCGGGACCCTCAAAATCCGCCCCAAAATCTGCCCCGGGACCCTCAAAATCCGCCCCAAAATCCGCCCCGGGACCTCAAAATCGTCCCTGGATCCTAAAATCCGCCCCGGGATCCCAAAATCCGCCCCGGGACCCTCAAAATCGTCCCTGGATCCCAAAATCCGCCCCGGGATCCTAAAATCCGCCCCAAAATCCGCCCCGGGACCCCAAAATCCGCCCCGGGACCCCAAAATCCGCCCCAAAATCCGCCCCGGGACCCCAAAATCTGCCCCAAAATCCGCCCCGGGACCCTCAAAATCCGCCCCAAAATCCGCCCCGGGACCCCCAAAATCCGCCCCAAAATCCGCCCCGGGACCCCAAAATCCGCCCCGGGATCCCAAAATCCGCCCCAGGACCCTCAAAATCGTCCCTGGATCCTAAAATCCGCCCCGGGATCCTAAAATCTGCCCCAAAATCCGCCCCGGGACCCTCAAAATCCGCCCCAAAATCCGCCCCGGGACCCCAAAATCCGCCCCGGGACCCCAAAGTCCACCCCGGGACCCTCAAAATCGTCCCTGGATCCTAAAATCCGCCCCGGGATCCTAAAATCCGCCCCAAAATCCGCCCCGGGACCCTCAAAATCCGCCCCAAAATCCGCCCCGGGACCCTCAAAATCCGCCCCAAAATCCGCCCCGGGACCCCCAAAATCCGCCCCGGGATCCCAAAATCCGCCCCAGGACCCTCAAAATCGTCCCTGGATCCTAAAATCCGCCCCGGGATCCTAAAATCTGCCCCAAAATCCGCCCCGGGACCCTCAAAATCGTCCCTGGATCCCAAAATCCGCCCCGGGACCCCAAAATCCGCCCCCAAATCCGCCCCGGGATCCCAAAAATCCCCCTGGCACCCGTCCAGGACCCCCCAAACCCCCCCAGGACCCCCCCAAGGCCCCTCTTTAACCCCTTGTTGCCCGCCCAGGTCACCTGCAGGCCACGCGGGACCCCCCAAATCCCCCCCAAAATCCCCCAAATCCCCCCCAAACCCCCCCAGGACCCCCCAAAACTCCCCCAAACCCTCCCAGGACCCCTTTAACCCCTTCGTGTCCCCCAAAATCCCCCAAATCCCCCCCAAAGCCCCTCTTTAACCCCTTGTTGCCCACCCAGGTCACCTGCAGGCCACGCGGGACCCCCCAAATCCCCCCCAAAATCCCCCAAATCCCCCCCAAACCCCCCCAGGACCCCCCAAAACTCCCCCAAACCCTCCCAGGACCCCTTTAACCCCTTCCTGTCTCCCCCAAATCCCCCCCAAACCCCCCCAGGACCCCCCCAAAGGCCCTCTTTAACCCCTTGTTGCCCGCCCAGGTCACCTGCAGGCCACGCGGGACCCCCCAAATCCCCCCCAAAATCCCCCAAATCCCCCCCAAACCCCCCCAGGACCCCCCCAAAGGCCCTCTTTAACCCCTTGTTGCCCGCCCAGGTCACCTGCAGGCCACGCGGGCGCTCATGGTGGTCGCGGGGGTCCTGGGCCCGCTGGCGCTGGGCGCGGCCGTGGGGGGCATGAAGTGCACGCGCTGCGGGGGCGACGACCCCCGGAAAAAAGCCTCGGTGGCCGCCGTGGGGGGGGCCCTGTTCATCCTCGCGGGTGAGCGGGACCCCCAAAAACCTCCCTGGGACCCCAAAAATGGGGTTGGGACCCCCAAAAATGGGGTTGGGACCCCAAAAATGGGTTTGGGACCCCCAAAAATGGGGTTGGGACCCCCAAAAATGGGGTTGGGACCCCAAAAATGGGTTTGGGACCCCCAAAAATGGGTTTGGGACCCCCAAAAACCTCCCCTGGGACCCCAAAAATGGGTTTGGGACCCCAAAAACCTCCCCTGGGATCCCCAAAAATGGGTTTGGGACCCCCAAAAATGGGTTTGGGACCCCAAAAATGGGTTTGGGACCCCCAAAAACCTCCCCTGGACCCACAAAAATGGGTTCGGGACCCCCAAAAATGGGTTTGGAACCCCAAAAATGGGTTTGGGACCCCCAAAAACCTCCCCTGGGACCCCAAAAATGGGTTTGGGACCTCCGAAAACCTCCCTGGGACCCCCAAAAATGGGTTTGGGACCCCAAAAATGGGTTTGGGACCCCCAAAAACCTCCCCTGGGACCCCAAAAATGGGTTTGGGACCCCCAAAAATGGGTTTGGGACCCCCGAAACCTCCCCTGGAACCCCAAAAATGGGTTTGGGACCCCAAAAACCTCCCCTGGGACCCCAAAAATGGGTTTGGGACCCCCAAAAATGGGTTTGGGACCCCCAAAAACCTCCCTTGGGACCCCAAAAATGGGTTTGGGACCCCCAAAAACCTCCCTGGGACCCCAAAAATGGGTTTGGGACCCCCAAAAACCTCCCCTGGGACCCCAAAAATGGGTTTGGGACCCCAAAAACCTCCCCTGGGACCCCCAAAAATGGGTTTGGGACCCCCAAAATGGGTTTGGGACCCCAAAAACCTCCCCTGGGACCCCAAAAATGGGTTTGGGACCCCCAAAAATGGGTTTGGGACCCCAAAAACCTCCCCTGGACCCACAAAAATGGGTTTGGGACGCCCAAAAACCTCCCCTGGGACCCCAAAAATGGGTTTGGGACCCCAAAAACCTCCCCTGGGATCCCCAAAAATGGGTTTGGGACCCCCAAAAATGGGTTTGAGACCCAAAAAACCTCCCCTGGGACCCCAAAAATGGGTTTGGGACCCCCAAAAATGGGTTTGGGACCCCCAAAAACCTCCCCTGGGACCCCAAAAATGGGTTTGGGACCCCCAAAAACCTCCCTTGGGACCCCAAAAATGGGTTTGGGACCCCCAAAAATGGGTTTGGGACCCCAAAAATGGGTTTGGGACCCCCAAAAACCTCCCCTTGGACCCCAAAAATGGGTTTGGGACCGCCAAAAATCGGTTTGGGACCCCCAAAAATGGGTTTGGGACCCCCAAAAACCTCCCCTTGGACCCCAAAAATGGGTTTGGGACCCCCAAAAATGGGTTTGGGACCCCCAAAAACCTCCCCTGGGACCCCAAAAATGGGTGAGCGGGACCCCAAAAACCTCCCTTGGGACCCCAAAAATGGGGTTGGGACCCCCAAAAATGGGTTTGGGACCCCCAAAAATGGGTTTGGGACCCCCAAAAACCTCCCCTGGGACCCCAAAAATGGGTTTGGGACCCCCAAAAATGGGTTTGAGACCCAAAAACCTCCCCTGGGACCCCAAAAATGGGTTTGGGACCCCCAAAAGTGGGTTTGGGACCCCAAAAAACGTCCCCTGGGACCCCAAAATTGGGTTTGGGACCCCCAAAAGTGGGTTTGGGACCCCAAAAACCTCCCCTGGGACCCCAAAATTGGGTTTGGGACCCCCAAAAATGGGTTTGGGACCCCAAAAATCCCCCCGGGCCCCCCGTCCCTGTCCCCTCTGTCCCCATTTCCTGTCCCTTTGTCCTAAAATCCCCATTTCTTGTCCCAAAATCCCCCTTTTTCACCCCAAACCCCCATTTCTTGTCCCAAAATCCCCCTTTTTCACCCCAAACCCCCATTTCTTGTCCCAAAATCCCCCTTTTTCCCCCCATAAAATCCCCATTTTTTCCCAAAATCCCCCTTTTTCACCTAAAACCCCCCATTTCTTGTCCCAAAATCCCCCTTTTTCACCCCAAACCCCCATTTTTTCCCAAAATCCCCCTTTTTCACCCCAAACCCCCATTTCTTGTCCCAAAATCCCCCTTTTTCCCCCCCATAAAATCCCCATTTTTTCCCAAAATCCCTCTTTTTCCCCCCAAACCCCCATTTTTTCCCAAAATCCCCCTTTTTCACCCCAAACCCCCATTTTTTCCCCAAATCCCCCTTTTTCACCCCAAACCCCCATTTTTTGTCCCAAAATCCCCCTTTTTCCCCCCAAACCCCCATTTCTTGTCCCAAAATCCCCCTTTTCCCCCCAAACCCCCCATTTTTTCCCAAAATCCCCCTTTTTCACCCCAAACCCCCATTTCTTGTCCCAAAATCCCCCTTTTTCACCCCAAACCCCCATTTTTTCCCAAAATCCCCCTTTTTCCCCCCAAACCCCCCCATTTTTTCCCAAAATCCCCCTTTTTCCACCCAAACCCCCATTTTTTCCCAAAATCCCCCTTTTTCACCCCAAACCCCCATTTCTTCCCCAAAATCCCCCATTTTCCCCCAAAACCCCCATTTTTTCCCCAAATCCCCCTTTTTCACCCCAAACCCCCATTTCTTCCCCAAAATCCCCCCTTTTCCCCCAAAACCCCCATTTTTTCCCAAAATCCCCCTTTTTCACCCAAACCCCCATTTTTTCCCAAAATCCCCCTTTTTCCCCCCAAACCCCCATTTCTTGTCCCAAAATCCCCCTTTTCCCCCGTAAAATCCCCATTTTTTCCCAAAATCCCCTTTTTTCACCCCAAACCCCCATTTCTTGTCCCAAAATCCCCCTTTTTCCCCCCCATAAAATCCCCATTTTTCCCAAAATCCCCCTTTTTCCCCCCAAACCCCCATTTCTTGTCCCAAAATCCCCCTTTTCCCCCATAAAATCCCCATTTTTTCCCAAAATCCCCCTTTTTCCCCAACCCCCCCCATTTTTTCCCCAAATCCCCCTTTTTCACCCCAAACCCCCATTTTTTCCCAAAATCCCCCTTTTTCACCCCAAACCCCCATTTTTTGTCCCAAAATCCCCCTTTTTCACCCCAAACCCCCATTTTTTCCCAAAATCCCCCTTTTTCCCCCCAAACCCCCCCATTTTTTCCCAAAATCCCCCTTTTTCCACCCAAACCCCCATTTTTTCCCCAAATCCCCCTTTTTCCCCCCAAACCCCCATTTCTTGTCCCAAAATCCCCCTTTTTCCCCCCCATAAAATCCCCATTTTTTCCCAAAATCCCCCTTTTTCACCCCAAACCCCCATTTTTCCCCAAAATCCCCCTTTTTCACCCCAAACCCCCATTTCTTGTCCCAAAATCCCCCTTTTTCCCCCCCATAAAATCCCCATTTTTTCCCAAAATCCCCCTTTTTCACCCCAAACCCCCATTTTTTCCCAAAATCCCCCTTTTTCCCCCAACCCCCCCATTTTTTCCCAAAATCCCCCTTTTTCACCCCAAACCCCCATTTTTTCCCCAAATCCCCCTTTTTCCCCCAAACCCCCATTTCTTGTCCCAAAATCCCCCTTTTCCCCCAAACCCCCATTTTTTCCCAAAATCCCCCTTTTTCACCCCAAACCCCCATTTCTTGTCCCAAAATCCCCCTTTTCCCCCCATAAAATCCCCATTTTTTCCCCAAATCCCCCTTTTTCCCCCCGTAAAATCCCCATTTTTTCCCAAAATCGCTCTTTTTCCCCCAAACCCCCATTTTTCCCAAAATCCCCTTTTTCACCCCAAACCCCCATTTCTTGTCCCAAAATCCCCCTTTTTCCCCCGTAAAATCCCCATTTTACCCAAATCCCCCTTTTTCACCCAAACCCCCATTTTCCCCAAAATCCCCCTTTTCACCCCAAACCCCCATTTTTCCCAAAATCCCCCTTTTTCCCCCAACCCCCCCATTTTTCCCAAAATCCCCCTTTTTCCCCCCAAACCCCCATTTCTTGTCCCAAAATCCCCCTTTTCCCCCAAACCCCCATTTTTTCCCAAAATCCCCCTTTTTCACCCCAAACCCCCATTTCTTGTCCCAAAATCCCCCTTTTCCCCCCATAAAATCCCCATTTTTTCCCAAAATCCCCCTTTTTCACCCAAACCCCCATTTTTCCCAAAATCCCCCTTTTTCCCCCCAAACCCCCATTTTTTCCCAAAATCCCCCTTTTTCCCCCCAAACCCCCATTTTTCCCAAAATCCCCCTTTTTCCCCCAACCCCCCCATTTTTTCCCAAAATCCCCCTTTTTCCCCCCAAACCCCCATTTTTTCCCAAAATCCCCCTTTTTCCCCCCAAACCCCCATTTCTTGTCCAAAATCCCCCTTTTTCCCCCCAAACCCCCATTTTTTCCCAAAATCCCCCTTTTTCCCCCAACCCCCCCCATTTTTTCCCAAAATCCCCCTTTTTCACCCCAAACCCCCATTTTTCCCCAAATCCCCCTTTTTCCCCCCAAACCCCCATTTCTTGTCCCAAAATCCCCCTTTTCCCCCCAAACCCCCATTTTTCCCAAAATCCCCCTTTTTCACCCCAAACCCCCATTTCTTGTCCCCAAATCCCCCTTTTCCCCCCATAAAATCCCCATTTTTTCCCAAAATCCCCCTTTTTCACCCCAAACCCCCATTTTTTCCCCAAATCCCCCTTTTTCCCCCCGTAAAATCCCCATTTTTTCCCAAAATCCCTCTTTTTCCCCCCAAACCCCCATTTCTTGTCCCAAAATCCCCTTTTTCCCCCAAATCCCCATTTTTTCCCAAAATCCCCTTTTTTCACCCCAAACCCCCATTTTTTCCCAAAATCCCCCTTTTTCACCCCAAACCCCCATTTTTTCCCAAAATCCCCCTTTTTCACCCCAAACCCCCATTTTTGTCCCAAAATCCCCCTTTTTCACCCCAAACCCCCATTTTTCCCAAAATCCCCCTTTTTCCCCCCAAACCCCCCCATTTTTTCCCAACCATTTTCCCCCCAACCCCCCATTTTTCCCAATACCCAAACCCCCATTTTCCCAAATCCCCCTTTTTCACCCACACCCCATTCTCCCCAAAATCCCCCATTTCCCCAACCATTTCCCAAAATCCCCCTTTTCACCCCACCCCCCATTTCTTGTCCCAAAATCCCCCTTTTTCCCCCCATAAAAATCCCCATTTTTTCCTAAAATCCCCCTTTTTCACCCCAACCCCCATTTTTTCCCAAAATCCCTCTTTTTCACCCCAAACCCCCATTTTTTCCCAAAATCCCCCTTTTTCACCCCAAACCCCCATTTTTTCCCAAAATCCCCCTTTTTCCCCCAAACCCCCATTTTTTCCCAAAATCCCCCTTTTTCCCCCCAACCCCCCCCATTTTTCCCAAAATCCCCCTTTTTCCCCCCAAACCCCCATTTTTTCCCAAAATCCCCCTTTTTCCCCCCAAACCCCCATTTTTTCCCAAAATCCCCCTTTTTCCCCCAACCCCCCCCATTTTTTCCCAAAATCCCCCTTTTTCACCCCAAACCCCCATTTCTTGTCCCAAAATCCCCCTTTTCCCCCCATAAAATCCCCATTTTTTCCCCAAATCCCCCTTTTTCCCCCCGTAAAATCCCCATTTTTTCCCAAAATCGCTCTTTTTCCCCCCAAACCCCCATTTTTTCCCAAAATCCCCCTTTTTCACCCCAACCCCCCCCCATTTTTTCCCAAAATCCCCCTTTTTCCCCCCCGTAAAATCCCCATTTTTACCCCAAATCCCCCTTTTTCACCCCAAACCCCCATTTTTTCCCAAAATCCCCCTTTTTCACCCCAAACCCCCATTTTTTCCCAAAATCCCCCTTTTTCACCCCAAACCCCCATTTTTTGTCCCAAAATCCCCCTTTTTCCCCCCAAACCCCCATTTCTTGTCCCAAAATCCCCCTTTTCCCCCCATAAAATCCCCATTTTTTCCCAAAATCCCCCTTTTTCCCCCCATAAAATCCCCATTTTTTCCCAAAATCCCCCTTTTTCACCCCAAACCCCCATTTTTTCCCAAAATCCCCCTTTTTCACCCCAAACCCCAGGCCTGCTGGGTCTCGTCGCCTGCTCCTGGTACGGCCACAGAATCGTCACCAACTTTTACGACGCCTCCGTGCCCGTCAACGCCAAGTGAGCGCCGCTTTGGGGCAAATCCGCGCGATTTTGGGGCTTTTTGGGCGGTTTGGGGTTTTTTTGGTTTTTTTGGGTTTTTGGGGGCTTTTTTGGGGCGATTTCAGGGGATTTTTTCGGGATTTTTGGGGGGATTTCCATGGATTTTGGGGCGATTTCTGGATGGGGGTTTTTGACTTGGAGGGGCGATTTTGGGGAGGATTTGGGGGGTTTTGGGTTTTTGGGGTTTTTGGGATTTTTTGGGGGTTTTTTTGGGGCGATTTCAGGGGATTTTGTCCGGATTTTTGGGGGCGATTTCGATGGATTTTGGGGCGATTTCTGGGGGTTTCTGGATGGGGGTTTTGACTCTGAGGGGCGATTTTGGGGACGATTTGGGGGTTTTGGGGTTTTTGGGTTTTTTGGTTTTTTTGGGTTGTTTTTTATTTTGGGGGGTTTTGGGGCGATTTCAGGGGATTTTTTCTGGATTTTTGGGGGGATTTCGATGGATTTTGGGGCGATTTCTGGATGGGGGTTTTTGACTTGGAGGGGCGATTTTGGGGAGGATTTGGGGGTTTTGGGGTTTTTGGGGTTTTTTGGATTTTTTTGGGGCGATTTCAGGGGATTTTGTCCGGATTTTTGGGGGGATTTCGATGGATTTTGGGGCGATTTCTGGGGGTTTCTGGATGGGGGTTTTGACTCTGAGGGGCGATTTTGGGAGGATTTGGGGGTTTTGGGGTTTTGGGGTTTTTTTGGTTTTTTTTGGGATTTTTTGGGTTGTTTTTTATTTTGGGGGTTTTTGGGGCGATTTCAGGGGATTTTTTCTGAATTTTTGGGGGATTTCGATGGATTTTGGGGGGCTTTTGGATGGGGGTTTTTGACTTGGAGGGGCGATTTTTGGGGAGGATTTGGGGGTTTTGGGGTTTTTGGGGTTTTTTGGGGTTTTTTTGGGGCGATTTCAGGGGATTTTGTCCGGATTTTTGGGGGGATTTCGATGGATTTTGGGGCGATTTCTGGGGGTTTCTGGATGGGGGTTTTGACTCTGAGGGGCGATTTTGGGGAGGATTTGGGGTTTTGGGGTTTTGGGGTTTTTTTGGTTTTTTTGGGATTTTTTGGGTTGTTTTTTATTTTGGGGTTTTTTGGGGCGATTTCAGGGGATTTTTTCTGAATTTTTGGGGGATTTCGATGGATTTTGGGGGGCTTTTGGATGGGGGTTTTTGACTTGGAGGGGCGATTTTGGGGAGGATTTTGGGGGTTTTGGGTTTTTGGGGTTTTTGGGATTTTTTGGGGTTTTTTTGGGGCGATTTCAGGGGATTTTGTCCGGATTTTTGGGGGGATTTCGATGGATTTTGGGGCGATTTCTGGGGGTTTCTGGATGGGGGTTTTGACTCTGAGGGGCGATTTTGGGGAGGATTTGGGGGGTTTTGGGTTTTTGGGGGTTTTTGGGATTTTTTGGGGTTTTTTTGGGGCGATTTCAGGGGATTTTGTCCGGATTTTTGGGGGGATTTCGATGGATTTTGGGGCGATTTCTGGGGGTTTCTGGATGGGGGTTTTGACTCTGAGGGGCGATTTTGAGGAGGATTTGGGGTTTTTGGGGTTTTTTGGGGGGGCGATTTCAGGGGATTTTTTTCTGGATTTTTGGGGGATTTCGATGGATTTTGGGGCGATTTCTGGGGGTTTCTGGATGGGGGTTTTTGACTTGGAGGGGCGATTTTGGGGAGGATTTGGGGGTTTTAGGGTTTTTTTGGGGTTTTTTTGGGGCAGCGTTTTGGGGCGATTTCAGGGGGGTTGGGGCAATTTTTGGGGGGTTTTGGGAGGATTTTGAGCTGGGGCTTTGACTCTGGGGGGGATTTTGGGGGAATCTTGGGGTTTTTAGGGGTTTTGGGCTCTTGGGGGGTTCTGGGGGGCTCCTTTGGGGCGATTTAAGGCGGTTTTGGGACAATTCAAGGCCGTTTTGGGACAATTTAAGGCATTTTGGGAGGATTTAAGGAGGTTTTGGGGCGATTTAAGGCGGTTTTGGGACAATTTGGGGCCTCTTTGGGGTTGTTTGGGGGGGCGGGGGGTTTGGGCTGATTTGGGGTCATTTAGGGCAGATTTTGGGTTAATTTGGGGCTCTTTTGGGTTATTTTATTGGGGTTTTGGGCTATTTTGGGATATTTAAATTGGGTTTTCAGGCCTTTTGGGTTAATTTTGGGCAATTTCGGGGTATTTTGGGGCGGATTTCGGGGGTCCCTCACCCCAATCCCCCCCCCCCCCCCAGCTGTTCCTGGGCTGGGCGGGGGCGCCTTTGGGGTCAATTTGGGCTATTTTGGGTTATTTTTATCAGGATTTCAGCCATTTGGGGTTAATTTGGGCTATTTTGGTTTATTTTTATCGGGATTTCGGGCATTTCGGGCTATTTAGGGATATTTCTATCAGGTTTTCAGCCATTTGGGGTTAATTTTGGGGTATTTTGGGTTATTTTTATCGGGATTTCGGCCATTTTGGGTTAATTTTGGGCTATTTTGGGGTATTTTAATCGGGATTTCGGGCTATTTTGGGTTATTTTTATCGGGTTTTCAGCCATTTGGGGTTAATTTGGGCCATTTTTGGTTATTTTTATCGGGTTTTTGGGCATTTTGGGCTATTTAGGGATATTTTTATCGGGTTTTCGGGCATTTCGGGCTATTTTGGGATATTTCTATCAGGTTTTCAGCCATTTGGGGTTAATTTTGGGCTATTTGGGGTTATTTTTATCGGGTTTTCGGCCATTTGGGGTTAATTTGGGCCATTTTGGGTTATTTTTATCAGGTTTCTGGGCATTTCGGGATATTTAGGGCTATTTTGGGGTATTTTTATCGGGGTTTTGGGCTATTTTGGGGTATTTTTATCGGGTTTTCAGCCATTTGGGGTTAATTTGGGCCATTTTGGGTTATTTTTATCGGGATTTCGGGCATTTTGGGATATTTAGGGATATTTAGGGGTATTTTTATCGGGTTTTTGGGCTATTTGCGGTTATTTTAATCGGGATTTCGGGCATTTTGGGGCAGATTTCGGGGGTCTCTGACCCCAATCCCCCCTCCCCAGGTACGAGTTCGGCTCCGCGCTGTTCCTGGGCTGGGCGGGGGCGCCTTTGGGGTCAATTTGGGCTATTTTGGGGTATTTTTATCGGGATTTCGGCCATTTTGGGTTAATTTTGGGCTATTTTGGGGTATTTTAATCGGGATTTCGGGCTATTTTGGGATATTTTTATCGGGTTTTCAGCCATTTGGGGTTAATTTGGGCCATTTTTGGTTATTTTTATCGGGTTTTTGGGCATTTTGGGCTATTTAGGGATATTTTTATCGGGTTTTTGGGCATTTCGGGCTATTTAGGGATATTTCTATCAGGTTTTCAGCCATTTAGGGTTAATTTTGGGCTATTTTGGGATATTTTTATCGGGTTTTCAGCCATTTGGGGTTAATTTGGGGCTATTTGGGATATTTTTATCGGGATTTCAGCCATTTGGGGTTAATTTGGGCTATTTTGGGTTATTTTTATCAGGTTTCTGGGCATTTCGGGATATTTAGGGCTATTTTGGGATATTTTTATCGGGTTTTTGGGCTATTTTGGGATATTTTTATCGGGTTTTTAGCCATTTGGGGTCAATTTGGGCCGTTTTGGGATATTTTTATTGGGATTTCGGGCATTTTGGGATATTTAGGGATATTTTGGGTTATTTTTATCGGGTTTTTGGGCTATTTGGGGTTATTTTAATCGGGATTTCGGGCATTTTGGGGCAGATTTCGGGGGTCTCTGACCCCAATCCCCCTCCCCAGGTACGAGTTCGGCTCCGCGCTGTTCCTGGGCTGGGCGGGGGCGCCTTTGGGGTCAATTTGGGCTATTTTGGGGTATTTTGGGGTTATTTTTATCAGGATTTCAGCCATTTGGGGTTAATTTTGGGCTATTTTGGGATATTTCTATCAGGTTTTCGGCCATTTGGGGTTAATTTTGGGCTATTTTGGGTTATTTTTATCGGGATTTCAGCCATTTGGGGTTAATTTGGGCTATTTTGGTTTATTTTTATCAGGTTTCTGGGCATTTCGGGATATTTAGGGCTATTTTGGGATATTTTTATCGGGTTTTTGGGCTATTTTGGGATATTTTTATCGGGTTTTCAGCCATTTGGGGTCAATTTGGGCCATTTTGGGTTATTTTTATTGGGATTTCGGGCATTTTGGGTTATTTTTATCGGGTTTTTGGGCTATTTGGGGTTATTTTAATCGGGATTTCGGGCATTTTGGGGCAGATTTCGGGGGTCTCTGACCCCAATCCCCCCTCCCCAGGTACGAGTTCGGCTCCGCGCTGTTCCTGGGCTGGGCGGGGGCGGCCCTGGCGCTGCTCGGGGGGTCCCTCCTGGCCTCGTCCCGCTGCTCCTGCGGGGGGAGGGGCGCGGCCCCAGCCCGGGGCTACCCCCGCTCCAAGACCCCCCCCCAGCGCCCCCCCAGCAGCAGCCGCGAGTACGTCTGAGCGACCCCCGCCCCATTCCGGGGACCCCCGCCCCATTCCGGGGCTCCCCCCTCCCCCACACTCAGGGATTTCCCCTCCCCCACCCCCAGTTTGGGGGTTTTTTTCCTCCTCCCCCTCCCCCCCCCCCAATTTTAGGGGGGGTTTTGGAGCCTCCCCTCCCCTCCCCCTCGCTGGGGCTGGGACCCCCTCCCCAAATTCGGGGGGGTCCCCGCGGGTTTTTCCCGGGAATTTTGTACGGGATGGAAATAAAGCGGTGGGGGAGGGGCGGGTTCAGAGCTGCCTTTGGTGGGGTTTTTTTGGGGGGGGGGGGGTCGGGGGGGAGAGCGCGGCCGGGGACCCCCAAATTCCCATCGGAGACCCCAAATTCACCCCTGGGAACCCCAAAATCCCATCAAGGAACCCCAAAATCTCCCGGGGAACCCCAAATTCCCATCAAGGATCCCCAAATTCACCCCTGGGAACCCCAAATTCCCATCTGGGACCCCCAAATTCCCATCGGGGAGCCCAAATTCACCCCTGGGAACCCCAAATTCCCATCAAGGAACCCCAAATTCCCATCGGGGACCCCCAAATTCCCATCGGAGACCCCAAATTCACCCCTGGGAACCCCAAATTCCCATCGGGGACCCCCAAATTCCCATCGGGGACCCCAAAATCCTCCCGGGGAACCCCAAATTCACCCCTGGGAACCCCAAAATCCCATCAAGGAACCCCAAAATCTCCCGGGGAACCCCAAATTCCCATCGGGGACCCCAAATTCACCCCTGGGAACCCCAAATCCTCCCAGGGAATCCCAAATTCCCCTCAGGGAACCCCAAATTCCCATCGGGGACCCCAAATTCACCCCTGGGAACCCCAAAATCCCATCAAGGAACCCCAAAATCTCCCGGGGAACCCCAAATTCCCTCCAGGGACCCCAAAATTCCCATCGGGGACCCCAAATTCACCCCTGGGAACCCCAAATTCCCCTCGGGGACCCCAAAATCCCCCCTGGGACCCCCAAATTCCCATCAGGGACCCCAAAATCCTCCTGGGGAACCCCAAATCCCCTCCAGGGAACCCCCAGATCCCTCCTGGGAACCCCAAATTTCCATCAGGGACCCCAAAATCCCCTCAAGAGACCCCCAAAATCCCCCTGGGATCCCCAAGTCACCCCTTGGGAACCCCAAAAATCCCCTTGGGACCCCAAAATCCCCTCGAGATACCCCAAATTCCCATCAGGGACCCCCAAATCTCCTCCAGGAACCCCCAAATCCTCCCAGGGACCCCCAAAATCCCCCCTGGGAACCCCAAATTCCCCTCCAGGGACCCCAAATTCCCACCAGGGACCCCCAAATTCTCCCTGAGAACCCCAAATTCTCTCAGGGACCCCAAAACCCCCTCCAGGGACCCCCAAATCCTCCCAGGAACTCAAATTCACCCTGGGACCCCCAAATTCCCATCAGGGACCCCCCAAATCCCCTCAAGAGACGCCCAAATCCTCCCGGGGACCCCCAAATTCCCCCCGGGAACCCCAAATCTCCATCCAGGACCCCCAAATTCCCCTCAGGGTCCCCTAAATTCCCTCCAGGGACCCCCAAATCCCCTTCAAGGCTCCCCAGATCCCCCCTGGGAACCCCAAATTTCCATCAGGGACCCCAAATTCCCTTCCAGGGACCCCAAAACCCTCCCAGGGACCCCCAAATTGCCACCAGGGACCCCCAAATTCCCCCCTGGGAACCCCAAATCCCCTCCAGGGCCCCCCAAATTCCCCCTGGAACCCCGAATTCCCATCCAGGATCCCCAAATTCCCATCCAGGACCCCCAAATCCCCTCCAGGGCCCCCCAAATTCCCGGGAATCCCCCGGGAATTCCCGCGCGCGGCAATGGCGGCGCCGGAGCCGCTTCTTCCCGGGCCGCTTCGCCTCTTTTGGGTCAAAAGCAGCGGGTTTGAGGCAAAACCCAGCGCGGCGACCTCCGGAACGGCTGAAAAAACCCCAAAAAGCCCCCCAAAAAACCCCAAAAAGCCCCCAAAAAACCCCAAAAGGCCCCCAAAAAGCCCCAAAACGGCCGCGGTTTCCCCGAGCTAACATGGCGGCGCGCTTTGCCGTACGGCTGACGTCATCTCCGCCGCGCCCCGTCGCTCTTCGTGCGTCATCAGGACATGGCGGCGCGCTTTTGCCGTACGGTGACGTCATCTCCGCCGCGCCCCGTCGCTCTTCGTGCGTCATCAGGACATGGCGGCGCGCTTTGCCGTACGGAGGCGCCTCACGGAGGACATGGCGGCGCCCATGTCTGCGCGTGACGTCATCGGGAGGCGCCGCGCGACGATGCTGGAGGCGCTGGGCAGCGGCGGGCTGCTGCTCGTGAGGGGTGCGGGGGATTTTGGGGGGATTTGGGGGATTTTGGGGATTTTGGGGGGGATTTTGGGGGGTTTGAGGGACTTTTGGGGGGGTTTCCGGGATTTTTGGGATTTGGGGGGATTTTTGCGGGGTTTTGGGGGGCTTTGAAGGATTTTTTGGGGGGCTTTGGGGGTTTTTTTGGGTGATTTGTTGGGAGGATTTTTTTGGGATTTTTGGGGGGATTTTTGGGGAAATTTTGGAGGATTTTGGGGAGATTTTTTTGGGGATTTTTGGGTGATTTTTGGGGGGCGTTTTTTGGGGCGATTTTGGGGGGAATTTTTGGTGGATTTTTGGGGGGATTTTTGGGTGATTTTGGGGCATTTTTTGGTGGATTTTTGGGGGGACTTTGGTGGATTTTTTGGGGAATTTTTGGGGTTTTGGGGGGATTTTTTGGGGGGATTTTTGGGGAATTTTTGGGGGATTTTTTTTGATTTTTGGGGGATTTTTGGGGGGATTTTTGGGGATTTTCGGGGGAATTTTTGGGGGGATTTTGGGGGATTTTTTTGGGAATTTTGGGGGAAGTTTTGGGGGGGTTTGGGGGGAATTTTGAGGGGATTTTTGGGGGGATTTTTGGAATTTTTTGGGTCATTTTTGGGGTGATTCTTTGGGAATTTTTTTGGGATTTTTGGGGGATTTTTGGGGGCATTTTTTTGGGTGATTTTGGGTAATTCTTAGGTGATTTTGGGGGGGATTTTTTGGGGAGGATCTCCGAGGTTTTAGGGCCGATCGGGGGGGGGGGGGGCGGGGATGATTTGGGGGCGTTTGGGGGGAATTTGGGGGATTTTAGGGGCGGATTTGGGGGGTCCTGGGGGGCTCTGGGAATTTGGGGCTCACCCCGGGGGTCTCCCCTCCCCCTCCCCGCCCCTCCCCCCTCAGACAGCGCCGAGTCCGAGGGTCGGAGCCTCCTCCGGGCCCTGGTCAGCGAGGCCGCGGCCAGGTGAGGGTTTGGGGGGTCCTGGGGGGATTTTGGGGGGTCCTGAAAGGATTTTGGGGGGTCTTGAGGGGATTTTGGGGGATTTTGAGGGGATTTTGGGGGTCTCTGAGGGGATTTTGGGGGATTTTGAGGGGATTTTGGGGGTCCCTGAGGGGATTTTGGGGGGTCCTGAGGGGATTTTGGGGGTCCTAAGGAGATTTTGGGGAATTTTGGGAAGATTTTGGGGGTGCTGAGGGGATTTTGGGGGGTCTTGAAAGGATTTTGGGGGATTTTGAGGGGATTTTGGGGGATTTTGAGGGGATTTTGGGGGTCTCTGAGGGGATTTTGGGGGGTCCTGAGGGGATTTTGGGGGGTCCTGAGGGGATTTTGGGGGATTTTGAGAGGATTTTGGGGGGTTCTGAGGAGATTTTGGGGGATTTTGAGAGGATTTTGGGGTCCCTGAGGAGATTTTGGGGGGTCCTGAGGGGATTTTGGGGGGTCCTGAGGGGATTTTGGGGGGTCCTGAGGGAATTTTGGGGGATTTTGGGAAGATTTTGGGGGGTCCTGAGGGGATTTTGGGGGATTTTGGGGGATTTTGGGGGGCCCTGAGGGGATTTTGGGGGGTCCCGTGGCGATTTTGGGGATCCCTGAAGGGATTTTGGGGGATCTTGAGGGGATTTTGGGGGGCCCTGAGGGGATTTTGGGGGTCCTGAGGAGATTTTGGGGGATTTTGAGGGGATTTTGGGGGGCCCTGAGGAGATTTTGGGGGATTTTGAGGGGATTTTGGGGGTCCTGAGGGGATTTTGGGGGATTTTGAGGGGATTTTGGGGGTCCTGAGGGGATTTTGGGGGTCCTGAGGGGATTTTGGGGGATTTTGAGGGGATTTTGGGGGTCTCTGAGGGGATTTTGGGGGGTCTTGAAAGGATTTTGGGGGTCCTGAGGGGATTTTGGGGGGCCCCGAGGGGATTTTGGGGTCCCTGAGGAGATTTTGGGGGATCCTGAGGGGATTTTGGGGATCCCTGAGGCGATTTTGGGGCAGTTTTGGGGAGTCCGGGGGGGATTTTGGGGAGTTCTGCAGAGGTCTGGGAAGGTTCCGGGGGGTTTTTGGGGCGGTTTAGGGGTTTTTGGGGGGGATTTTGGGGGGTTTTGGGGGTCCCGGAGGGCTCAGAGCCCCCCCAAACCCCGCCAGGGCCGAGCCGGTGCTCGTGGTGCTCCTGGAGGTGCCCCGGGAGGAGTTCGAGGTGGGGCTGAGCCCCCTCGTGAGGGAGCGGTGAGTGGGGGGCCCAAAAACCCCCAAAATACCCCCCAAAACCCCTCCAAACGCCCTAAAAAACCCCCAAAACTCCTCAAAACCCCCAAAATACTCTCAAAACCCCCCCAAAACCCCTCAAAACGCCCTAAAAAAACCCCAAAACTCCTCAAAACCCCCAAAATACTCTCAAAACCCCCCCAAAACCCCTCAAAACGCCCTAAAAAAACCCCAAAACCCCTCCAAACCCCCAAAATACTCTCAAAACCCCCCCAAAACCCCTCAAAACGCCCTAAAAAAACCCCAAAACCCCTCAAAACCCCCCAAATACTCTCAAAAACCCCTTAAAAACCCCTCAAAACCCCCAAAATACACTTGAAAACCCCCAAAACCCCTCAAAACCCCTTAAAACCCCAAAAAATACTCTCAAAACCCCCTCAAAAACCCCTCAAAACCCCCAAAATACTCTTAAAAACCCCCAAAGACCCCTCAAAACACCCTAAAAAAACCCCAAAACCCCTCAAAACACCCAAAATACTCTTAAAAACCCCCAAAGACCTCTCAAACCCCCCTCAAAAACCCCCAAAACCCCTTTAAAAACCCCTAAAATACTCTAAAAACCCCCAAAACCCCTCCAAACCCCCAAAATACTCTCAAAACCCCCCAAAAAACCCCCAAAACTCCTCAAAACCCCCTAAAAACCCCAAAATACTCCCAATAAAACCCCGAAAAACTTCTCAAAACACCCTAAAAACCCCCCAAACCCTTATAAACCCCCAAAAACCCCCCCAAAAAACCCCAAACCCTCAAAACCCCTCTAAAACCCCCCAAAAGCCCCTCAAAAAACCCTTAAAACCCCCCAAAATCCCCCAAAACCCCTTAAAACCCCTTAAACCCCCCCAAACCCCCCAAGTCCCCCCTCAAATCCCCCCAATCCTCCCAAACTCCCCCAAAACTCCCCAAAATGCCCCCAAATCCCCCAAAATTCCCCCGAATCCCCAAAATACCCCAAACCCACCCAAATTCCCGAATTCCCCCAAACCCCCCAAAATCCCCCCAAATGTCCCCCCAATTCCCCAAATTCACCCCAATTCCCCAAAATGCCCCCTAAATCCCCCTGGAATCCCCCCCAAACCCCCCCAAATCCCCCCAAATCCCCCAAAATCTCTCTCAAATCCCCAAACCCCCCAAAATCCCCCTCAAACCCCCCAAAATCCCCCCAAATGTCTCCCAAATTCCCCCAAATCCCCCCAATATCCCCCCAAACCCCCCCAAAACTCCCCCAAATCCCCCCAAATTCCCCCAAAATCTCTCTCAAATCCCCCAAACCCCCCCAAAATCCCCCTCAACCCCCCAAAATCCCCCCAAATGTCTCCCAAATCCCCCCCAAAACCCCCAAATCCCCCCAAAATCGCCCAAATCTCCCCAAAACTCCCAAATCCCCCTCAAATCCCCCTAAATCCCCCCCAAACCTCCCAAAATCCCCCAAATCCCCCCAAAATCCCCCAAAATCCCCCAAAACCCCCCCCAAATCCCCCCCAAAATTCTCCCAAATCCCCCCAAAATCCCCCCAACCCCCCCCAAATCCCCCCTCGAATCCCCCCAAACCCCCCAAACCCCCCCAAAATCCCCCAAAATCCCCCCAAACCCCCCCAATACCCCCAAAAATCCCCCAAACCCCCCCAAATCCCCCCCAAAATCCCCCAAACCCCCCCAAAATCCCCCAAACCCCCCAAATCCCCCCCCAAAATCCCCCAAATCCCCCCAAACCCCCCCAAAATTCTCCCAAACCCCCCCAAAATCCCCCAAAATCCCCCCAAATTCCCCCAATACCCCCCCAAAATCCCCCAAATCCCCCCCAAAATCCCCCCCTCCAAACCCCCCCAAATCCCCCAAAATCCCCTCTCAAACCCCCAAATCCCAACCCACCCCCAAAAATCCCCTCAACCCCCCAAAATCCCCAAGCCAAGCCCAAAATCCCCCAAACCCCCCCAGATCCCCCAACCCCCCTCAAATCCCCCCAAAATCCCCCAAACCCCCCCAAAATCCCCCCAAAGCCCCCAAACCCCCCCCAAAATCCTCCCAAAATCCCCCCAAATTCTCCCAAACCCCCCAAATCCCCCCAAAATCCCCCCAAATCCCCCAAAATCCCCCAAAATCCCTCTCAAATCTCCCCAAACCCCCCCAAAATCCCCCAAATCCCCCCAAAATCCCCCCAACCCCCCCAAATCCCCCCAAAATTCTCCCAAATCCCTCCAAAATCCCCCAACCCCCCCCAAACCCCCCCAAATCCCCCCAAAAATCCCCCAAACCTCCCCAAAATCCCCCCAAATCCCCCCAAAATCCCCCAAAATCCCTCTCAAATCCCCCCAAATCTCCCCCCAAAACCCCCCAAAAGCCCCCCAACCCCCCCCAGATCCCCCCCAACCCCCTCAAATCCCCCCCCAAAATCCCCCAAACCCCCCCAAAATCCCCCCAAAGCCCCCAACCCCCCCTAAATCCCCCCCAAATCCCCCAAATCCCCCCAACCCCCCCAAAATCCCCCAAATCCCCCCAAACCCCCCCAAATCCCCCAAAATCCCTCTCAAATCCCCCCAAAATCTCCCCAAACCCCCCCAAAATCCCCCTCAAACCCCCAAAATCCCCCCAAATGCCTCCCAACCCCCAAACCCCCCAATCACCCCACCCCCCTCAATCCCACCAAAATCCCCCAACCCCCCCAAAATCCCCCAAAGCCCCCAAACCCCCCCAAAAACCTCCCCAAAATCCCCCAAATTCTCCCAAACCCCCCCAAATCCCCCCCAAATCCCCCCAAATCCACCAAAATCCCCCAAAATCCCTCTCAAACTTCCCCAAACCCCCCCAAAATCCCCCAAATCCCCCCAAAATCCCCCCAACCCCCCCAAATCCCCCCCAAAATTCTCCCAAATCCCTCCAAAATCCCCCAACCCCCCCCAAACCCCCCCCAAATCCCCCCAAAAATCCCCCAAACCTCCCCAAAATCCCCCCAAATCCCCCCAAAATCCCCCAAAATCCCTCTCAAATCCCCCCAAATCTCCCCCAAAACCCCCCAAAAATCCCCCCAACCCCCCCAAATCCCCCCAAAATCCCCCCAAACCCCCCTAAATCCCCCCCAAAATCCCCCAAAATCCCCCAAAATCCCTCTCAAATCCCCCCAAACCCCCCCAAAATCCCCCCCAAATCCCCCCAAACCCCCCCAAACCCCCCCAAAAATCCCCCCAAAATCCCCCAAACCCCCCCAATACCCCCCAAAAATCCCCCAACCCCCCCCAAACCTCCCCAAAATCCCCCCAAAATCCCCCCAAAATCCCCCAAAATCCCCCAAAACCCCCCCAAATCCCCCCCAAAATTCTCCCAAATCCCCCCAAAATCCCCCCAAACCCCCCCCAAATCCCCCTTCGAATCCCCCCCAAACCCCCCAAACCCCCCCAAAATCCCCCAAATCCCCCCAAATGCCCCCTAAATCCCCCAAAATCCCCCTCAAATCCCCCCCAAAATCCCCCCAAACCCCCCCAAAATCCCCCAAACCCCCCCAAAAATCCCCCCAAAAGCCCCCAAATCCCCCCAAACCCCCCCAAAAATCCCCCAAAATCCCCCCAAACCCCCCCAAATCCCCCCCAAAATCCCCCAAAATCCCCCCAACCCCCCCCAAAATCTCCCCAAATCCCCCCAACCCCCCCCAAACCCCCCCCAAATCCCCCCAAATCCCCCCCAATACCCCCCAAAATCCCCCAAAATCCCCCCAAAATCCCCCAAATCCCCCCCAAATCCCCCCCATTTCCAGGCTGCAGTTCCTGGAGCTTTTCGGGGACCCCCTGGGCTGGCTGGGCCGGGACCCCCCTGGCCCGGGGGGGCTCCTGGGGGGGCTCCTGGGGGGGCTCCTGGGGGGGCTCCTGGGGGGGCTCCCCTCCCCCCCGGGGGGGTCCCGGACCCTCGTCCTGGACTCGCTGAGCTGGGCCCTGCTCCGGGAGCCCCTCCCCCACCTCTGCCGGGGGCTGGGGGCGCTGCTGGGGGGGGGCCCCAAAAACGGTGAGGGGGGGGAGGGGGGTTGGGGGGGGTTTGGGAGGATTTTGGGGGGGGTTTGGGGGGGATTTTGGGGGATTTTGGGGGGATTTGGGGGGAGATTTGGGGGGTTTTGGGAGGGGTTTGGGAGATTTTGGGGGAGATTTGGGGGGGTTTGGGGGAGATTTGGGGGGATTTGGGGGGATTGGGGGGGGTTTTGGGGGGATTTGGGGGAGATTTTGGGGGAGATTTGGGGGATTTTGAGGGGACTTGGGGGAGATTTGGGGGAGATTTGGGGGGATTGGGGGGGTTTTGGGGGGAGATTTGGGGGATTTTGGGGGAGGTTTGGGAGGGTTTGGGGCATTTTGGGTGGGATTTGGGGTGTTTTCGGGGGGTTGGGGGGATTTGGGGGATTTTGGGGGGATTGGGGGGGTTGGGGGAATTTTGGGGGGGATTTTGGAGGGATTTGGGGGGGTTTGGGGGATTTTGGGGGGGGTTTGGGGGATTTTGGGGAATTTTGGGGGGATTTTGGGGGAGATTTGGGAGGGTTTGGGGGGGTTTTGGGGGATTTTGGGGGGGTTTGGGGGATTTTGAGGGGATTTGGAGGGATTTGGGGGGGGTTTGGGGAGGGTTGGGGGATTTTGGGGGAGATTTGGGGGGAGATTTGGGGGGGTTTGGGGGAATTTTGAGGGGATTTGGGGGGGGTTGGGAGATTTGGGGGGGTTTGGGGGATTTTGGGGAGGGTTTGGGGGGATTTTGGGGGGGTTGGGGGAATTTTGGGGGGGTTTGGGGAATTTGGGGTAGATTTGGGGGGGTTGGGGGAATTTTGGGGGGCTTTTGTGGAGATTTGGGTGGGTTGGGGGATTTTGGGGGAGGTTTGGGGGGGTTTGGGGCATTTTGGGGGGGATTTGGGGTGTTTTTGGGGGGTTGGGGGAATTTTGTGGGAGATTTGGAGGGATTTGGGGGGATTTGGAGGATTTTGGGGGGGATTTGGGGGAGTTTGGGGGGATTTGGGGGGGGCTTGGGGGATTTTGGGGGAGGTTTGGGGGGGGTTTGGGGGGATTTTGGGGGGGATTTGGGGGGTTTGGGCGATTTTGGGGGATTTTGGGGGGATTTGGGGGGGGCTTGGGGGATTTTGGGGGGATTTGGGGGGGTTTGGGGGGATTTAGGGGGGGATTTGGGGGGTTTGGGCGATTTTGGGGGATTTTGGGGGGATTTGGGGGGGGTTTGGGGAGGGTTGGGGGATTTTGGGGGGATTTGGGAGAATTTTGGGGGGGTTTGGGGGGATTTTGGGGTGATTTGGGTGGGTTTGGGGGGGGTTGGGGGATTTTGGGGGGGTTGGGGGGATTTTGGGAGGATTTGGGGGATTTTGGGAGGATTTGGGGGGGCTTGGGGCAATTTTGGGGGGGTTTTGGGGGATTTTGGGGGGGATTGGGGGGGTTGGGGGAATTTTGGGGGGGATTTTGGAGGGATTTGGGGGGAGATTTGGGGGGGTTGGGGGATTTTGGGGGGGTTTGGGGAATTTGGGGGAGATTTGGGGGGGTTTGGGGGAATTTTGAGCGGATTTGTGGGGGGTTGGGAGATTTGGGGGGGTTTGGGGGATTTTGGGGGGGGTTTGGGGGATTTTGGGGAATTTTGGGGGGATTTTGGGGGGTATTGGGGTGGTTTGGGGGGATTTGGGGGGGATTTGGGGGATTTTGGGGGGAGATTTGGGGGGAGATTTGGGGGGGTTTGGGGGAATTTTGAGGGGATTTGGGGGGGGTGGGGGAATTTTGGGGGGGATTTTGGAGGGATTTGGGGGGTTTGGGGCATTTTGAGGGGATTTGGGGGGGATTTGGGGGATTTTTGGAGAGATTTGGGGGGAGATTTGGGGGGGTTGGGGGATTTTGGGGGATTTTGGGGGGGTTTGGGGAATTTGGGGGAGATTTGGGGGGGGTTGGGGGAATTTTGTGGGAGATTTGGGGGGATTTTGGAGGGATTTGGGGGGGGTTGGGGGGATTTTGGGGGAGATTTGGGGGGGGGTTGGGGGATTTTGGGGGATTTTGGGGGGATTTGTGGGAGATTTGGGGGGGGTTGGGGGAATTTTGTGGGAGATTTGGAGGGATTTGGGGGGGGTTTGGGGAGGGTTGGGGGATTTTGGGGGGATTTGGGAGAATTTTGGGGGGGTTTGGGGGGATTTGGGGGGATTTTGGGGGGGATTTGGGGGGGATTTTGGGGGGAGTGGGGGGAATATGGGGGGGATTTGGGGGATTTTGGGAGGATTGGGGGGGTTGGGGCAATTTTGGGGGGGTTTTGGGGGATTTTGGGGGGGATTTGGGGAGGATTTGGGGGGTCCCGACGGGCTTTTGGGGGGGAATTTTGGGGCCTCCTGAGCGATTTTTTGTGCAGATCCCTGGGAATTTTGGAGGGTGGGGGGGGGGGGGGGGCGGTTCCGGGTTGATTTTTGAGGGAATTTTGGAGGATTTTGGGACTCGGGGGGGGGGGTCCCAAGCCCTCCCCCGCCCCCTTTGCAGAGCCCCCTCCCCGAATTGTGGCGCTGCTGCACCAGGAGCTGCACCCCCCCCCCGTTTTGGGGGCTCTCGGGGGTCTCGCCGGGGCCCAGCTGCTCCTGGGGGGGCCCCCCCGGGACCCCGGAGCCCCCCGGAGGCTGCGGCTGCTGCGGGACCCCCGGAGCGGGGGGGGTCCGGGCCAGGTCTGGGGGGGGGGAATTTGGGGGGATTTGGGGGGATTTGGGGGATCCTGGGGGGGATTTGAGGGGATTTGGGGGGATTTTGGGGGGATTTTGGGGGATCCTGAGTGGAATTGGGGGGGTCCTGGGGGAGATTTGGGGGGTCCTGGGCGGGATTTGGGGGGATTTGGGGGGAATTTTGTAGATTTGGGGGGTCCTGGGGGGGATTTGAGGGGATTTGGGGGGATTTTGGGGGGATTTTGGGGGATCCTGAGTGGAATTGGGGGGGTCCTGGGGGGGATTTGGGGGGTCCTGGGGGGATTTGGGGGGGATTTGAGGGGATTTGGAGGGGATTTGAGGGGATTTGGAGGGGATTTTGGGATTTTGGGGGGATTTTGGGGGATCCTGAGTGGAATTGGGGGGGTCCTGGGGTGGATTTGGGGGGGATTTGGGGGGATTTTGGGGGGATTTTGGGGGGGAATTTAGGGGATCCTGAGGGGAATTGGGGAGTCCTGGGGGGGATTTGAGGGGATTTGGGGGGATTTCGGGGGGATTTGGGGGGAATTTGGGGGATCCTGAGTGGAATTGGGGGGGTCCTGGCGGGGATTTGAGGGGATTTGGGGGAATTTGAGGGGATTTTGGGGGGATTTTGGGGGGGAATTTGGGGGATCCTGAGTGGAATTGGGGGGTCCTGGGGGGGATTTGAGGGGATTTGGGGGGATTTCGGGGGGATTTGGGGGGATTTTGGGGGATCCTGAGGGGAATTGGGGGGATTTTGGGGGAATTTGGGAGGATTTTGGGGGATCCTGAGGGGAATTGGGGGGTCCTGGGGGGGATTTGGGGGGATTTTGGGGGAATTTGGGAGGATTTGAGGGGATTTCGGGGGGATTTGGGGGGATTTTGGGGGATCCTGAGTGGAATTGGGGGGGTCCTGGGGGGGATTTGGGGGGATTTTGGGGGGATTTTGGGGGGGAATTTAGGGGATCCTGAGTGGAATTGGGGGGGTCCTGGGGGGGATTTGGGGGGGATTTGAGGGGGATTTTGTAGATTTGGGGGGTCCTGGGGGGGATTTGAGGGGATTTGGGGGGATTTTGGGGGGAATTTGGGGGGAATTTGGGGGATCCTGAGTGGAATTGGGGGGGGTCCGGGGGGAGATTTGGGGGGGATTTGAGGGGGATTTTGTAGATTTGGGGGGTCCGGGGGGGGATTTGAGGGGATTTGAGGGGATTTTGGGGGGAATTTTGGGGGATCCTGAGTGGAATTGGGGGGTCCTGGGGGGGATTTGGGGGGATTTTGTAGATTTGGAGGTCCTGGAGGAATTTGGGGGGGATTTGGGGGGATTTTGGGGGGAATTTGGGGGATCCTGGGGGGGATTTGGGGGGGAATTGGGGGGATTTTGGGGGAATTTGGGAGGATTTGGGGGGATTTTGGGGGGATTTGGGGGGGGGTTGGGAGGGATTTGAGGGGATTTAGGGGGGAATTGGGGGATTTGGGGGGATTTTGGGGGGAATTTGGGGGATCCTGAGTGGAATTGGGGGGGGTCCGGGGGGAGATTTGGGGGGGATTTGAGGGGGATTTTGTAGATTTGGGGGGTCCGGGGGGGGATTTGAGGGGATTTGAGGGGATTTTGGGGGGAATTTTGGGGGATCCTGAGTGGAATTGGGGGGTCCTGGGGGGGATTTGGGGGGGATTTTGTAGATTTGAGGGGATTTTGGGAGGATTTGGGGGGGCCTGGGAGGGATTTGGGTGGATTTTGGGGGCTTTGGGGGGATTTTGGGGGGTCCTGGGGGGGATTTGAGGGGATTTGGGGGGTCTTGGGGGGAATTGGGGGAATTTGGGGGATTTGAGAGGATTTTGGGGGGTCCTGGGGGAGGGATTTGGGAGGATTTGGGGGGGGGGATTTGGGGGGCTCTGGGTGGGTTTTGGGGAGAATTTGGGCGGTTTTGGGGCAATTTTCGGGGTCTCCCAGCCCCAATTCCCCTCCCCCCCCCCCCCAGGAGACCCTCACCCTCCTCCCCGACGGCTCCTTGGGGGGACCCCCCGAGCCCCCCCCGAGCCCCGGGGACCCCTCCCCAAATTGGGGAGAGCCCAAAAAGCCCCAAAAGGCCCCAAATTTGGGGGTCCCCCCCCTGACCTTCCGCCTGGGGCTGTCGGGGGCCGAGCGGGGGGCGCGGGCGGCCCTGACCCCCCCGTACCTGCCCAGGTGAGTTCGGGACCCCCCCAAAATTCCCCAAATCCCCCCAAAATCCCCCCCAAAATTCCCCAAATACTCCCCCTCCAATTTTGCCTGAAATCCCGCTAAAAAATTCCCCGTAATTCCCCCGAATTCCCCCCCAAAAATTCCCACCAAATCCCCCCCAAATCCCCCCCAATTCCTTCCAAAAAATTCCCCCCAAAATCCCCCCCAAATTCCCCAAAATCCCCCCAAATTCCCCCAAAAAATTCCCCCAAATCCCCCCCCAAAAATCCCCCCAAATCCCCCCCAAAATCCACCCCCAATTCCCCCCGAAATTCCCTCCAAAAATTCCCCCGAATTCCCCCCAAAATCTGGCCCCAAATCCACCCAAAAAATTCCCCCAAAATCCCCCAAATTCCCCCCAAAAAATTCCCCCAAAATCCCACCAAATCCCCCCCCCAAAATCCCACCAAAACCCCCCCAAATTCTCCCCAAAAATTCCCCCAACCCCCCCCCCAAAATTCCCCAAAATCTGGTCCCAATTCCCCCCAAAATTCCCTCAAAATTCCCCCCAAATTTCCCCCAAATCCTCCCAAATTTCACCCAAATTTCCCCAAATCCCCCAAATTTCCCCCAAATCACCCCAATTTCCCCTAAACCCCCCCAAATCCCCCAAACTTCCCCAAATTTCTCCAAAATCCCCGACATTTCTCCAAAATCCCCCAAATTTCTCCAAATCCCCCCAAATTTCCCCCAAATCCCCCCAAATTTCCCCCAAATCCCCCCAAATTTCCCCCAAATCCCCCCAAATTTCACCCAAATCCCCCCAAATTTTTGCCCAAATCCCCCCAAATTTCCCCCAAATCCCCCAAATTTCATCAAAATCCCCCCAAATCCCCCAAATTTCACCAAAATCCCCCAAATTTCATCAAAATCCCCCCAAATTCCCCAAATTTCACCAAAATCCCCCAAATTTCCCCCAAATCCCCCCAGGGGCGACCCCGAGCCCCCCCCCGAGGACCCCCCCGAGGACCCCGACGAGGACCTGGACCTGTGACCCCCCCTGGGAGCCCCAAATTTGGGGGAAAAAGCCCCAAAATGGGGACCCCAATAAAGGAGCTGCCCCTCCCCCCTTTCCCGTGGTCGTTTTGGGGTGAAAAATCCCAAAATTGGGGGGGGAAAAATCGTCCGAGTTGAGGGGAAAGGGACGGAAGGTTTGGGGGAAAATCCTGAATTTTAATGGGAAAATGAAATTGTCCAAATTTGGGGGGAATCGTCCAATTTGGGGGATTGGTGATTTTTGGGGAAAAAACCCCAAATTTGGGAAGAAAAATCCCCAATTTTGGGAGGGAAAAATCCCAAATTTTGGGGGAGGGAGGAAATCCTGGAAGTTTGGGGAGAAAACTCCAGAATTTTAGGGGAAAAAGCCCAAATTTGGGGGGGAAATCCTGAAAGTTTGGGGAGGAAAAATCCCGAAATTTTAGGGGGGAAAAATCCCTGAATTTGGGAGGGAAATTCTCGAATTTTAGGGGAAAAATCCCAAAATTTGGAAGGGGAAAATTCCCAAATTTTAGGGGGGAAAATATCCCTAAATTTGGGAGGGAAATTCCTGAATTTTAGAGGAAAAATCCCCAATTTTAGGGGGGAAATTCCCAATTTTGGGGAGAAAAATTCCTGAATTTTAGGGGAAAAAATCCCCAAATTTGGGGAGAAAAATTCCTGAATTTTAGGGGAAAAAATCCCCAATTTTGGGAGGGGAAATTCCCGAATTTTAGTGGGGAAAAATCCCCAATTTTAGGGGGGAGATCCCCTCGATTTTGGGGGAGTGGGCGGGGCTTCAAGGAGAGGCCACGCCCCTCATTTGAATACTACCCCACCCACGGCCATGCACAGAGCCCGCGCCGCCGCCGAAACCACGCCCCCTAATTTACATACAACAGCCTCTTGGCCACGCCCCTCCACAAAACCACGCCCACAACTTACCCGTATTTACATTTAATTCTAATTACATTCATTAAACCTTAATTACAGCACTGGCCACGCCCCTTAATTTGAATAAAGCCCTCAACGCGCCGCTCCCACAGCGGAAACCACGCCCCCTAATTTACATACCCTCCCCTCTAACCACGCCCCTCCGCTCGCTCACACAGCCGTGGCCCCGCCCCCCGTGCGTGGCCCCGCCCCCCGTGCGTGCCCCGGAAGCGCTGGCGCCGGAAGTGCCCCCGGGCGATGGCGGCGATGGCGGCGCTGGCGGCGGCCCCGGTTGAGCCCCGGTGAGGGCCCGGACGCCCCCGAACCCCCCCGGGACCCCCCCCGGCAGCGCCTCCCTCCCCGGGGGGGGGCCGCAGGAGGCGGCGGCGGCGGCGGGGCCGCGGCGAAGCTGGCGGAGCTGGGCCGCGCCGGGGCCGGGGCCGGTACCGGGGCCGGTACCGGGATGATGCGGACGCAGTGTCTGCTGGGCCTCCGCTCCTTCGTGGCCTTCGCTGCTAAACTGTGGAGCTTCGTGCTGTACCTGCTGCGGAGGCAGGTCCGAACCGTGAGTACCGGGAATGGAGCGGGGGGGAACCGGGAGGGAGCGGGAGGGAACCGGGAATGGACTGGGAATGAAACGAGAGGGACCGGGAAGGGAGCCGGGAATGGACCGGGAATAGACTGGGAGGGACCGGGAGGAGCGGGAATGGATTGGGAATGAACCGGGAGAAACCGGGAAGGGAGCCGGGAACGGAGCGGGAATGGACTGGGAAAGGAATGGGAATGGACTGGGAATGGACTGGGAACGGAGCGGGAATGGACTGGGAATGGACTGGGAACGGAGCGGGAATGGACTGGGAAAGGAATGGGAATGGACTGGGAGGAGAGGGAGGGACTGGGAATGGACTGGGAATGGAGCCGGAGGGACTGGGAATGGAGCGGGAATGGACTGGGAATGGAGCGGGAATGGACTGGGAATGGAGCGGGAATGGACTGGGAATGGACTGGGAACGGACTGGGAATGGAGCGGGAATGGACTGGGAATGGAGCGGGAATGGACTGGGAGCGGAGCGGGAATGGACTGGGAATGGAGCGGGAATGGAGCGGGAATGGAGCGGGAATGGAGCCGGAAGGACTGGGAGGGACCGGGAATGGACGGGGAGGAGCGGGAGGGACTGGGAATGGACTGGGAATGGACTGGGAATGGAGCGGGAGGGACTGGGAATGGACTGGGAATGGACTGGGAACGGAGCGGGAATGGAGCCGGAGGGACTGGGAGGGACCGAGAATGGACTGGGAGGGACCGGGAATGGACTGGGAGGGACCGGGAAGGGAGGGGGAGAACCAGAGGGACCGGGAGGAGCGGGAATGGAGCCGGGAATAGACCGGGAATGGACTGGGAGGGACCGGGAATGGAGCGGAAATGGACCGGGAGTGGACTGGGAGGAGAGGGAGGGACTGGGAATGGAGCGGGAGGGACGGGGGAGAACCGAGAGGAGCGCGGGGCACCGGGAATGGAGCGGGAATGGAGCGGGAATGGACTGGCAGGGACCGGGAATGGAGCGGGAATGGAGCGGGGGAACCAGAGGGACCGGGAGGAGCGGGAATGGAGCCGGGAATGGAGCCGGGAATAGACCGGGAATGGACTGGGAATGGACTGGGAGTGAACCGGGAGGGACCGGGAAGGGAGCCGGGAACGGAGCGGGGACGGAGCGGGGACGGAGCGGGAACGGAGCGGGGAATGGAGCGGGAATGGAGCGGGAATGGAGCGGGGACGGAGCGGGGACGGAGCGGGGACGGAGCGGGGAATGGAGCGGGAACGGAGCGGGAATGGAGCGGGAACGGAGCGGGAACGGAGCGGGAACGGAGCGGGGAATGGAGCGGGAACGGAGCGGGAATGGAGCGGGAACGGAGCGGGAATGGAGCGGGAACGGAGCGGGAACGGAGCGGGAATGGAGCGGGAATGGAGCGGGAATGGAGCGGGAATGGAGCGGGGAATGGAGCGGGAACGGAGCGGGAATGGAGCGGGAATGGAGCGGGAATGGAGCGGGAACGGAGCGGGAACGGAGCGGGAACGGAGCGGGAACGGAGCGGGGAATGGAGCGGGGACGGAGCGGGAATGGAGCGGGAATGGAGCGGGGAATGGAGCGGGGAATGGAGCGGGAATGGAGCGGGAATGGAGCGGGAACGGAGCGGGGACGGAGCGGGAACGGAGCGGGAATGGAGCGGGAACGGAGCGGGGAATGGAGCGGGAACGGAGCGGGAACGGAGCGGGGAATGGAGCGGGAATGGAGCGGGAATGGAGCGGGAATGGAGCGGGAACGGAGCGGGAATGGAGCGGGGAATGGAGCGGGAACGGAGCGGGGAATGGAGCGGGAATGGAGCGGGAACGGAGCGGGGAATGGAGCGGGGAATGGAGCGGGAACGGAGCGGGAACGGAGCGGGAATGGAGCGGGAATGGAGCGGGAATGGAGCGGGAACGGAGCGGGGAATGGAGCGGGAACGGAGCGGGAACGGAGCGGGAATGGAGCGGGAATGGAGCGGGAATGGAGCGGGAATGGAGCGGGGAATGGAGCGGGGAACGGAGCGGGAACGGAGCGGGAATGGAGCGGGGACGGAGCGGGAACGGAGCGGGGACGGAGCGGGAACGGAGCGGGAACGGAGCGGGGAATGGAGCGGGAATGGAGCGGGAACGGAGCGGGAATGGAGCGGGGAATGGAGCGGGAATGGAGCGGGAGGGACTGGGAAGGACTGGGAAGGACTGGGAGGGAACTGGGAGGGACCGGGAATGGACTGGGAGGGACTGGGAGGGACCGGGAATGGACTGGGAGGGACTGGGAGCGGACTGGGAAGGACCGGGAATGGACTGGGAGGGACTGGGAAGGAACTGGGAGGGAACTGGGAAGGACCGGGAATGGACTGGGAGGGACTGGGAGGGAACTGGGAGGGACCGGGAATGGACTGGGAGGGACTGGGAAGGAACTGGGAATGGTTCCGGGATTAACGGGGAGGTCCCGGGAGGGGAGGATCGGGAATTCAGGGGGTTTGGGGAGTTTTTGGGAATTTTGGGGAATTTCGGGAATTTTCTGAGAATTTTTTCGGAATTTTTTGGGGAATTTTTTGGGGGAATTTTTTGGAGAGTTTTTTTGGGAATTTTTGGGGATTTTTTTTTGGAATTTTCCTGGAATTTTTGGGGGGAATCTTTAGGGAATTCCCCGGGGTGGTTTTGGAAATGTTTGGGGAGTTTTTCGGGATTGTTTTGGGATTTTTTGGGATGTTTTTGGGAGGTTTTTTTTTGAAATTTTGGGGGATTTTTTTGTGAATTTTTCCCGATTTTTTCCAGAATGTTTTGGGACTTTTCCCAGAGTTTTCTGGGAGTTCTCCAGGAGTTTTTTTGGAATGTTTTGGGAATTCTCTGGGATATTTTCGGGAACTTTTGGGGAATACTTCAGGATTTTTCTGGGAATTCTCCAGGGTTTTTCCAGTATTTTTCAGGAAATTTTTTTGGGTTTTTTTCTGGAATTTTCCAGAATGTTTTGGGAATTTTCCCGGAATTTTCCGGGAATTTTCCGGGAATTTTCCAGGAATTTTTTTCGGGAATTTTCCAGGAATTCCCAGGCGCTTTCCGGGGTCACTCGGAGCTTTTTAAAATTTATTTATTTATTTACGGAATTTTGGGGAATTCGGGGCTGCTCGGGGGGGATTTTTGGGGAATTTTTGGGTTCCGGGAATTCCTTGGGAATTTTTTTTGCAGCATTTTTGGGAGGAATTTGGGGTTTTCTGGAGGGATTTGGGATTTTTTGGAGGAATTTGGGGGTTTTGGGGAGAATTCGGGGGATTTGGGGATTTGCTTGGAATTTTTGGGAGAGCTTTGAGATAATTTGGGATATTTTGGGATGATTTGGGGGTTTTGGGGGATAATTTGGGATAATTTTGGGACAATTTCAGATATTTTGGGAAATTTGGGGATAATTTGGGATAAATTCGGGGGCTTTTGGGGATAATTTGGGGGTTTGGGGGATATTTTGGGGATTTTTGGGGATAATTTGGGGGGTTTGGGGGATATTTTGGGGATTTTTGGGGATTTTTGGGGATAATTTGGGGGTTTTTGGGGATAGTTTGGGATAGTTTGGGGTTTTGGGGATATTTTGGGGGTTTTGGGGATATTTTTGGGGATAATTTGGGGGCTTTTGGGGATATTTTGGGATATTTTAGGGTTTTTGGGGATAATTTGGGGGTTTTAGGGGATATTTTGGGGACTTTTGGGGGTTTTTGGGGATAATTTGGGGGTTTGGGGGATAATTCGGGAAAATTTGGGGTATTTTGGGGATAATTCGGGATATTTGAGGATGTTTTGGAGGTTTTGGGGGATAATTTGGGGATTTTTGGGGATATTTTGGGATATTTTGGGGGATTTTTGGGGGTAATTTGGGGGGTTTTGGGGATATTTTGGGGCTTTTTGGGGATAGTTTGGGATACTTTGGGGATTTTTGGGGATAATTCGGGGGTTTGGGGGATATTTTGGGATATTTGGGGATAATTTGGGCTTTTTGGGGATAATTTGGGGTACTTTGGGGATTTTTGGGGATAATTCGGGGGGTTTGGGGATATTTTGGGATTTTTGGGGATATTTTGGGGGGTTTTGGAGATATTTTGGGATATTTTGAGGATATTTTGGGATATTTCGGGGACTTTTGGGGATAATTTGGGGATTTTTGGGGATATTTTGGGATGGGGGCGGCGTTTCAAGGTTGAATCCGGCCCTGGGGGGGTCACGGGGGTGGGGGAGGGGCCCGGGGCTATTTTGGGATGGGGGGAGGGGCCGGGACTGGCCCGGGATGGAAAAGGGGGAATTTGGGAGGGATTTGGGGGAATTTGGGAGGAATTTGGGGGATTTTGGGGCTCCTGAGGGTGTTTGGGGGGGATTTAGTGGAATTTCGAGGGATTTTGGGGAGATTTTTAGGGATTTAGGGGCGTTTTGGGGGGATTTGGGGAGAATTTGGGGGGATTTGGGGAGAATTTGGGGGGATTTGGGGGATATTTTGGAGGATTTAGGGGTAAAAAAGGCGATTTTGGGGGGGTTTTGGGTGAGTCTTGCACGGATTTGGGAGGATTTTTAGGGATCCTGGAGGATTTGAGGAGAATTTGGGGGGATTTGGGGGGATTTGGAGGATTTAGGAGGGAATTTGGGGAGGATTTTTAGGCATTTAGGAGGATTTGGGGGGGCAGTTAAAGGGATTTTAGGGAATTTTGGAGGATTTGGGGGATTTTGGGGGAATTTTGGAGGATTTTGGGGAGATTTGGGGGAACTTGGGGGAATTTTGAAGGATTTGAGGAGATTTTGGGGGGATTTTGGGCTGATTTTAGGGAGATTTGGGGGGATTTTGGAGGATTTAGGGAAGTTTGGAGGGTTTTGGGGGGATTTTGCTGGATTTGGGGGGGATTTTGGGGAAATTTTGGAGGATTTGGGGAGATTTGTGGGGGTTTTGGGGGGATTTTGGGGAATGTTGGAGGATTTGGGGAGATTTGTGGGGATTTTGGGGAGATTTGGGGGAATTTTGGGGGATTTTGGAGGATTTAGGGAATTTTGGAGGGATTTGGGAGGATTTGGGGGGATTTTGCTGGATTTTGGGGAAATTTTGGAGGATTTGAGGAGATTTTGGGGGAATGTTGGAGGATTTGGGGAGATTTGTGGGGATTTTGGGGAGATTTGGGGGGATTTTAGGGAATTTTGGAGGGATTTGAGGAGATTTGGGGGGGATTTTGGGCTGATTTTAGAGAGATTTGGGGGGATTTGGGGAGGCTTGGGGGGATTTGGGGGGATTTAGGGAATTTTGGAGGGATTTAGGGAATTTTGGAGGGATTTGGGGGGATTTTGCTGGATTTGGGGGGGATTTTGGGGAAATTTTGGAGGATTTGGGGAGATTTGTGGGGGTTTTGGGGGGATTTTGGGGAATTTTGGAGGATTTGGGGACTTTCCGGGGCTTTTGGGCTGATTTTTGGGGCTTTGGGGAGATTCCAAAGTGAATTTTGAGGAGATTTTGGGTTTTCCCATCCCTTTTTTGGGCCTTTTCCGCTCAGCCATCACCAAAAATTCCGGGATTTTTTTTTTTTATTTTGGGGATTTTGGGGCTCTGCTCCTCTGGAATTTTGGGATTCCCGAATTTTGGGGGGGTGCCCCAAAAATTTGGGGGGGGTTTTCCCTGGGCAGGTGATCCAGTACCAGACCGTGCGCTACGACGTCCTGCCGCTGTCACCCATCTCGCGAAACCGCCTCAGTGAGCCCCGAAATTCGGGATGGGAACCCCAAAATTGGGATGGGAACCCCAAAAATGGGGATGGGAGCCCCAAAAATGGGATGGGAGCCCCAAAAATGGGATGGGGACCCAAAAATGGGATGGGAACCCTAAAATGGGATGGGAGCCCCAAAAATGGGATGGGAGCCCCGAAAATGGGATGGGAGCCCCAAAAATGGGATGGGAACCCAAAATTGGGATGGGAACCCCAAAAATGGGATGGGAGCCCCAAAAATGGGATGGGAGCCCCGAAAATGGGATGGGAACCCAGAAATGGGATGGGAGCCCCAAAAATGGGATGGGAGCCCCGAAAATGGGGATGGGAGACCCAAAATGGGGATGGGAGCCCCGAAAATGGGGATGGGAACCCCGAAAATGGGATGGGAACCCCAAAAATGGGGATGGGAACCCCAAAAATGGGATGGGAACCCCAAAAATGGGGGTGGGAGCACCAAAAATGGGATGGGAGCCCCGAAAATGGGATGGGAACCCTAAAATTGGGATGGGAGCCCCAAAAATGGGGATGGGAACCCCAAAAATGGGGATGGGAGTCCCACAAATGGAGATGGGAACCCCAAAAATGGGATGGGAACCCCAAAAATGGGATGGGAGCCCCGAAAATGGGATGGGAACCCCAAAAATGGGATGGGAGCCCCAAAAATGGGGATGGGAGCCCCAAAAATGGGATGGGAACCCCAAAAATGGGATGGGAGCCCCAAAAATGGGATGGGAACCCCAAAAATGGGATGGGAACCCGAAAATGGGATGGGAACCCCAAAAATGGGATGGGAACCCGAAAATGGGATGGGAGCCCCAAAAATGGGATGGGAGCCCCAAAAATGGGGATGGGAACCCCGAAAATGGGGGTGGGAACCCCGAAAATGGGATGGGAACCCCAAAAATGGGGATGGGAGCCCGAAAAATGGGATGGGAGCCCCGAAAATGGGGATGGGAGCCCCAAAAATGGGATGGGAACCCGAAAATGGGGGTGGGAGCCCCAAAAATGGGGATGGGAACCCCGAAAATGGGATGGGAGCCCCAAAAATGGGATGGGAACCCCAAAAATGGGGGTGGGAACCCCGAAAATGGGGGTGGGAACCCCGAAAATGGGATGGGAGCCCCAAAAATGGGATGGGAGCCCGAAAAATGGGATGGGAGCCCCAAAAATGGGGGTGGGAGCACCAAAAATGGGATGGGAGCCCCAAAATGGGGATGGGAACCCGAAAATGGGATGGGAGCCCCAAAAATGGGGATGGGAACCCCGAAAATGGGGATGGGAACCCCAAAAATGGGATGGGAACCCCAAAAATGGGATGGGAGACCCGAAAATGGGATGGGAGCCCCAAAATGGGGTGGGAACCCCAAAATGGGGATGGGAACCCCAAAAATGGGATGGGAACCCCAAAAATGGGGATGGGAGTCCCGAAAATGGGATGGGAGCCCCGAAAATGGGGATGGGAGCCCCAAAAATGGGATGGGAGCCCCAAAATGGGGATGGGAGCCCCAAAAATGGGATGGGAGCCCCAAAAATGGGATGGGAACCCCAAAAATGGGGATGGGAGCCCCAAAAATGGGGATGGGAGCCCCAAAAATGGGATGGGAACCCCGAAATTCGGGATGGGAGCCCCAAAATGGGGATGGGAACCCGAAAATGGGGATGGGAACCCCAAAAATGGGGATGGGAGCCCCAAAAATGGGGATGGGAGCCTCAAAAATGGGATGGGAACCCCAAAAATGGGATGGGAACCCCAAAAATGGGGATGGGAGCCCCAAAAATGGGGATGGGAACCCCGAAAATGGGATGGGAGCCCCAAAAATGGGATGGGAACCCCAAAAATGGGATGGGAACCCCAAAAATGGGATGGGAACCCCAAAATGGGGATGGGAAGCCAAAAATGGGGATGGGAACCCCGAAAATGGGATGGGAACCCCAAAAATGGGGATGGGAACCCCAAAAATGGGATGGGAACCCGAAAATGGGGATGGGAACCCCGAAAATGGGATGGGAACCCCAAAAATGGGGATGGGAACCCCGAAAATGGGATGGGAGCCCCAAAAATGGGGATGGGAGCCCCAAAAATGGGATGGGAACCCCAAAAATGGGATGGGAACCCCAAAAATGGGGATGGGAACCCCGAAAATGGGATGGGAACCCCAAAAATGGGGATGGGAGCCCCAAAAATGGGATGGGAACCCCAAAAATGGGGATGGGAACCCCGAAAATGGGATGGGAACCCCAAAAATGGGATGGGAACCCCGAAAATGGGATGGGAACCCCAAAAATGGGATGGGAACCCCAAAAATGGGATGGGAACCCCGAAAATGGGATGGGAACCCCGAAATTCGGGATGGGAACCCCAAAAATGGGATGGGAGCCCTAAAAATGGGATGGGAGCCCCGAAAATGGGATGGGAGCCCCAAAAATGGGATGGGAGCCCCAAAATGGGGATGGGAGCCCCAAAAATGGGATGGGAGCCCCAAAAATGGGATGGGAACCCCGAAAATGGGATGGGAACCCCGAAATTCGGGATGGGAGCCCCAAAAATGGGACGGGAACCCTGAAATTCGGGATGGGAGCCCCAAAAATGGGATGGGAACCCCAAAAATGGGGATGGGAGCCCCAAAAATGGGATGGGAGCCCCAAAAATGGGATGGAACCCCGAAAATGGGATGGGAACCCCGAAAATGGGATGGGAACCCCGAAAATGGGATGGGAACCCCAAAAATGGGATGGGAACCCCAAAAATGGGATGGGAACCCCGAAAATGGGATGGGAACCCCGAAATTCGGGATGGGAACCCCAAAAATGGGATGGGAGCCCCAAAATGGGGATGGGAAGCCAAAAATGGGATGGGAACCCCAAAAATGGGATGGGAGCCCCAAAAATGGGATGGGAGCCCCAAAAATGGGATGGGAACCCCAAAAATGGGATGGGAACCCCAAAATGGGGATGGGAGCCCCAAAAATGGGATGGGAACCCGAAAATGGGGATGGGAACCCCGAAAATGGGGATGGGAGCCCCAAAATGGGATGGGAAGCCGAAAATGGGATGGGAAACCCAAAAATGGGATGGGAGCCCCAAAATGGGATGGGAGCCCCAAAAATGGGATGGGAACCCCAAAAATGGGATGGGAACCCCGAAATTCGGGATGGAAGCCCCAAAATGGGGATGGGAGCCCCAAAAATGGGATGGGAGCCCCAAAAATGGGGACGGGAGCCCCAAAAATGGGATGGGAGCCCCAAAAATGGGGATGGGAGCCCCAAAAATGGGATGGGAACCCGAAAATGGGATGGGAGCCCCAAAATGGGGATGGGAACCCCAAAAATGGGATGGGAGCCCCAAAAATGGGATGGGAACCCGAAAATGGGATGGGAGCCCCAAAATGGGGATGGGAGCCCCAAAAATGGGATGGGAGCCCCAAAAATGGGATGGGAACCCCAAAAATGGGATGGGAACCCCAAAAATGGGATGGGAGCCCCAAAAATGGGATGGGAGCCCCAAAAATGGGATGGGAAGCTGAAAATTGGGATGGACCCTGCCCCAATCCCGGCCTTGCCCCAATCCCAGCTGTTCCCTAATCCCGGCCCTAATCCCGGTTTAGCCCTAAACCCGGCCCAGCCCCAATCCCAGTTTGTTCCTAATCCCGGCCCAGCCCCAATCCCAGTTTGTTCCTAATCCCGGCTCTACCCCAATCCTGACCCTGCCCCAATCCCGGCCCCAATCCCAGCCCCATTCCCAATCCCAGCCCCAATCCCAGCCCTGCCCCAATCCCTGCCCCAATCCCAGCCCCATTCCCAATCCCATTCCCAATCCCAGCCCCAATCCCAGCCCTGCCCCAATCCCTGCCCCATTCCCAATCCCATTCCCAATCCCATTCCCATTCCTAATCCCATTCCCATTCCCAGCCCCATTCCCAATCCCATTCCCATTCCCGATCCCAATCCCATTCCCAATCCCATTCCCATTCCCAGCCCCATTCCCAATCCCATTCCCAATCCCAATCCCAGCCCCATTCCCAGCCCCATTCCCAATCCCATTCCCATTCCCATTCCCAATCCCAACCCATTCCCATTCCCAGCCCCATTCCCATTCCCATTCCCAGCCCCATTCCCAGCCCCATTCCCGATCCCATTCCCAATCCCATTCCCATTCCCAGCCCCATTCCCAGCCCCATTCCCGATCCCATTCCCAGCCCCATTCCCATTCCCATTCCCATTCCCAATCCCAATCCCATTCCCAGCCCCATTCCCAATCCCATTCCCAATCCCATTCCCAATCCCATTCCCAATCCCAGCCCCAATCCCGGCTCTGCCCCAATCCCATTCCCAATCCCATTCCTGATCCCATTCCCAATCCCATTCCCAATCCCATTCCCGGCCCCATTCCCAGCCCCATTCCCGATCCCATTCCCAGCCCCATTCCCATTCCCATTCCCAATCCCCATTCCCAATCCCAGCCCTGCCCCAATCCCATTCCCATTCCCGATCCCATTCCCGATCCCATTCCCAATCCCAATCCCAGCCCCATTCCCATTCCCATTCCCATTCCCAATCCCATTCCCATTCCCATTCCCATTCCCATTCCCATCCCCATTCCCGATCCCATTCCCGATCCCAATCCCATTCCCATTCCCAATCCCATTCCCAATCCCATTCCCATTCCCAGCCCCATTCCCGTTCCCAATCCCATTCCCATTCCCGATCCCATTCCCGATCCCAATCCCATTCCCATTCCCATTCCCGATCCCAATCCCAATCCCATTCCCAGCCCCATTCCCAGCCCCATTCCCGATCCCATTCCCAATCCCATTCCCATTCCCGATCCCAATCCCATTCCCAATCCCATTCCCAGCCCCATTCCCATTCCCGATCCCATTCCCGATCCCATTCCCGTTCCCATTCCCAATCCCAATCCCATTCCCATTCCCGATCCCAATCCCATTCCCAATCCCATTCCCAGCCCCAATCCCATTCACATTCCCGATCCCATTCCCGATCCCAATCCCATTCCCAGACCAGGTGAAGAGGAAGATCCTGGTGCTGGACCTGGACGAGACCCTGATCCACTCTCACCACGACGGCGTCCTGCGGCCCACGGTGCGGCCCGGCACCCCCCCCGACTTCATCCTCAAGGTGCGCGCGGAGCGGCCGCGGCTCCGGGGATTCGGGGGAATTCGGGGGGATTCGGGGGATTCGGGGGGATTCGGGGGATTCGAGGGAATTAGAGGGAGTTTGGGGGGGATTCGAGGGAATTCGGGGGGATTCGAGGGAGTTTGGGGGGATTCGAGGGAGTTTGGGGGGGATTCAAGGGAATTTGGGGGGGATTCAAGGGAGTTTGGGGGGATTCGAGGGAATTTAGAGGGAGTTTGGGGGAAATTAGAGGGAGTTTGGGGGGAATTAGAGGGAATTTGGGGGGGATTCAAGGGAATTTGGGGGGTCCTGGGGGAATTCGGGGGAATTCGGGGGAGTTTGGGGGGATTCGAGGGAATTCGGGGGGATTCGAGGGAGTTTGGGGGGAATTAGAGGGAGTTTGGGGGATTCAAGGGAGTTTGGGGGAATTCGAGGGAGTTTGGGGGAATTCGAGGGAATTTGGGGGGATTTGAGGGAATTTGGGGGGATTCGAGGGAATTTGGGGGGATTCGAGGGAATTTAGAGGGAGTTTGGGGGGAATTAGAGGCAATTTGGGGGCATTTAGAGGGGATTCAGGGGGATTCGAGGGAGTTTGGGGGGATTCGAGGGAATTTGGGGGGATTCGAGGGAATTTGGGGGGATTAGAGGGAATTTAGAGGGAATTTGGGGGGAATTAGAGGGAATTTGGGGGGATTCGAGGGAGTTTGGGGGGTTTGGAGGGAATTCGGGGGAATTCGAGGGAATTCGGGGGGTCCTGGGGGAATTCTGGGGGGATTAGAGGGAATTAGGGGGGGATTAGAGGGAATTTGGGGGGAATTAGAGGGAATTTGGGGGAATTCGAGGGAATTTGGGGGAATTCGAGGGAATTTGGGGGAATTAGAGGGAATTTGGGGGGGATTCGAGGGAATTTTGGAGGGAATTCGAGGGAATTCGGGGCATTCGGGGGAATTCGGGGGGATTCGGGGGAATTTGGGGGGATTCGAGGGAATTTGGGGGGATTAGAGGGAATTTGGGGGAATTAGAGGGAATTCGGGGGAGTCCTGGGGGAATTCTGGGGGGATTCGAGGGAGTTTGGGGGGGATTCGAGGGAGTTTGGGGGAAATTAGAGGGAGTTTGGGGGGATTCGAGGGAATTTGGGGGGATTCGAGGGAATTCGGGGGGATTCGGGGGAATTTGGGGGGATTCGAGGGAGTTTGGGGGGAATTCGAGGGAATTCGGGGGGGTCCTGGGGGAATTCGGGGGGGATTAGAGGGAGTTTGGGGGGGATTCGAGGGAGTTTGGGGGGATTCGAGGGAATTCGGGGGGATTCGAGGGAATTTGGGGGGATTAGAGGGAGTTTGGGGGGATTCGAGGGAATATGGGGGGATTAGAGGGAATTTAGAGGGAATTTGGGGGGAATTAGAGGGAATTTAGAGGGAGTTTGGGGGGGATTCGAGGGAGTTTGGGGGATTCGAGGGAATTCGGGGGAATTCGAGGGAGTTTGGGGGAAATTAGAGGGAATTTGGGGAGTTTGGAGGGAATTTGGGGGAAATTAGAGGGAATTTGGGGGGGATTAGAGGGAATTTGGGGGAATTAGAGGGAATTCGGGGGAGTCCTGGGGGAATTCTGGGGGGATTAGAGGGAGTTTGGGGGGGATTCGAGGGAATTTGGGGGGATTAGAGGGAATTCGGGGGGTCCTGGGGGAATTCTGGGGGGATTAGAGGGAGTTTGGGGGGAATTCGAGGGAATTTGGGGGGATTCGAGGGAGTTTGGGGGGATTAGAGGGAGTTTGGGGGGATTCGGGGGAATTCGGGGGGGATTAGAGGGAGTTTGGGGGGAATTAGGGGGAATTAGAGGGAATTCGGGGGGAGTTTGGAGGGAATTCGGGGGGGTCCTGGGGGAATTCGGGGGGAATTAGAGGGAATTTGGGGGCGATTCGAGGGAGTTTGGGGGGATTCGAGGGAATTTGGGGGAATTCGAGGGAATTCAGGGGGGTCCTGGGGGAATTCGGGGGAATTAGAGGGAGTTTGGGGGGGATTCGAGGGAATTTGGGGGGATTCGGGGGAATTCGGGGGAATTCGGGGGAGTTTGGGGGGAATTCGAGGGAGTTTGGGGGGATTCGAGGGAATTTGGGGGAAATTAGAGGGAGTTTGGGGGGATTCGAGGGAATTTGGGGGGAATTAGAGGGAATTCGGGGGGGATTCGAGGGAGTTTGGGGGAAATTAGAGGGAATTTGGGGGCATTTAGAGGGGATTCAGGGCAATTTAGAGGGAATTTTAGAGCATTTGGAGGGAATTTTGGGAATTAGAGGGAATTTGGGGGGTCCTGGGGGAATTCAGGGGAATTCGAGGGAGTTTGGGGGGATTCGGGGGAATTCGGGGAAATTCGAGGGAATTCGAGGGAATTCGGGGGGATTCGGGGGAATTTGGGGGGATTCGAGGGAGTTTGGGGGGATTCGAGGGAGTTTGGGGGGATTCGAGGGAATTCGGGGGGTCCTGGGGGAATTCTGGGGGGATTAGAGGGAGTTTGGGGGAATTAGAGGGAGTTTGGGGGGAATTAGAGGGAATTTGGGGGAATTAGAGGGAATTCAGGGCAATTTAGAGGGAATTTCAGAGCATTTAGAGAGAATTTTGGGGGGTTCGGAGGGAATTTTGGGAATTAGAGGGAATTTTGGGGGGATTCGAGGGAGTTTGGGGGGAATTAGAGGGAATTTGGGGGCATTTAGAGGGGATTCAGGGCAATTTAGAGGGAATTTTAGAGCATTTGGAGGGAATTTTGGGAATTAGAGGGAATTTTGGGGGGATTCGAGGGAATTCGGGGGGATTCGAGGGAATTTGGGGGAATTCAAGGGAATTTGGGGGGAATTCGGGGGAGTTTGGGGGGAATTCGAGGGAGTTTGGGGGCATTTAGAGGGGATTCAGGGGGATTAGAGGGAGTTTGGGGGGATTCGAGGGAATTTGGGGGGGATTCGAGGGAATTCGGGGGAGTCCTGGGGGAATTTTGGAGGGAATTCAAGGGAATTTTGGGGGAATTCGAGGGAATTTGGGGGGATTCGAGGGAATTTGGGGGGATTCGAGGGAATTCGGGGGATTCGAGGGAATTTGGGGGATTCGAGGGAATTTGGGGGGAATTCGAGGGAATTCGGGGGGATTCGAGGGAATTTGGGGGGATTCGAGGGAATTCGGGGGATTCGAGGGAATTTGGGGGATTCGAGGGAATTTGGGGGAATTAGAGGGAATTTGGGGGAATTAGAGGGAATTCGGGGGGTCCTGGGGGAATTCTGGGGGGATTAGAGGGAGTTTGGGGGGAATTAGAAGGAATTTTGGGGCATTTAGAGGGAATTTTGGGGGGAATTAGAGGGAATTTGGGGGGAATTAGAGGGAATTTGGGGCAGATTTGGGAATTTCAGTGGGTTTGGAGGGAATTTGGAGGGGGATTCAGGAGTTTGGGGGGTTTGGAGGGAATTTTGGGGGGAATTAGAGGGAATTTGGGGCAGATTTGGGATATTCGGGGGGTTTGGAGGGAATTTGGGGGGGATTTGGGCATTTTGGGGGGATTTGGGAGTTTTTGAGGGGGATTTAGAGGGAATTTTGGGGGATTTGGAGGGAATTTGGGAGCAGTTGGAGGGGATTTTGGGAGGATTTTGGGGTGATTTTTGGGGGGGGATTTGAGGAGGTTCAGGAGGGATTTGGGGGGCGGAATTTGGGGAAAGGATTTTTGGGGTCTCAGGGCAGAATTTTGGGGCTTTCAGGGCAAAATTTGGGGGGGTCTTGGAGGAGCAGAATTTTTGGGGGATTTTGGGGGTTTTTGGGGGTCCCAGAGGTGATTTTGGGGTCCCTGAAGTGCTTTTGGGGGGGGATTTTGGGGCTCCCGGGGGGGTTTTGGGGGGATCCTCAGAGTTTTGGGGGTTTTTGGGGGGGTTTTGGAGGTTTTTTGGGGGTCCCAGAGGTGATTTTGGGGTCTCTTAGATGCCATTGGGAGGTTTTTGGGGGGTTTTTTGGGGGTCCCAGAGGTGAATTTGGGGTCTCTGAGGTGCTTTTGGGGGGGGATTTTGGGGGTTTTAGGGTGGATTTGAGGGTTTTGGGGGTTTTTTTGGGGGTTTTTGGGGGTCCCAGAGGTGATTTTGGGGTCTCTTAGATGTCAGTGGGATGTTTTGGGGATTTTTGGGGGGTTTTTGGGGGTTTTTGGGGGTCCCAGAGGTGATTTTGGGGTCTCTTAGATGTCAGTGGGATGTTTTGGGGCGTTTTGGGGGGGTTTGGGGGGTTTTTGGGGGTCCCAGAGGTGATTTTGGGGTCTCTTAGATGCCAGTGGGATGTTTTGGGGGTTTTTGGGGGGGTTTTGGGGGTTTTTGGGGGTCCCAGAGGTGCTTTTGGGGTCTCTTAGATGCCAGTGGGATGTTTTGGGGGTTTTTGGGGGTTTTTGGGGGTCCCAGAGGTGATTTTGGGGTCTCTTAGATGCCAGTGGGATGTTTTGGGGGTTTTTGGGGGGGTTTGGGGGGTTTTTGGGGGTCCCAGAGGTGCTTTTGGGGTCTCTTAGATGCCAGTGGGATGTTTTGGGGCGTTTTGGGGTGGTTTTGGGGGTTTTTGGGGGTCCCAGAGGTGATTTTGGGGTCTCTTAGATGTCAGTGGGATGTTTTGGGGGATTTTGGGGGTTTTGGGGGGTTTTTGGGGGTCCCAGAGGTGATTTTGGGGTCTCTTAGATGCCAGTGGGATGTTTTTGGGGGGGTTTTGGGGGTTTTTGGGGGGGTTTTGGGGGTTTTTGGGGGGGTTTTTGGGGGTTTTTGGGGGTCCCAGAGGTGCTTTTGGGGTCCCTGAGCCCGCCCCGTGCTCAGGTGGTCATCGACAAACACCCCGTGAGGTTCTTCGTGCACAAACGGCCCCACGTGGATTTCTTCCTGGAGGTGGTGAGTGACCCCCAAAAAGCTCCAAATTCACCCCAAACCAGCACCGAAACCCCCCAAAATCCCCCCCAGATCTGTTCCCAACCCTTCCGAGATTCCCAAATTCCGGAATTTTGGGTTCCAGGTGAGCTGGGGATTCGAGCTGGGGGTGGTCATGGTCAGCATGGGGATCCAGAACCCCCAAAATCCCCCTGAGACCCCCAAAAATCCCCAAAATCCCCCCAAAATCTCCCCAAATCCCCTCCAAACCCTTCTGAGATTCCCAAAATCCCCGAAATTCCCGGAATTCCGGTTCCAGGTGAGCTGGGGATTCGAGCTGGGGGCGTTCCCGGCTGGCATGGGGATCCACAGCCCCCAAAACCCCCCTGAGACCCCTGAAAATCCCCCAAATCCCCCCCAAACCAGCACCGAAACCCCCCAAAATCCGCTCCAAACCCTTCCGAGATTCCCAAAATCCCCGAAATTCCCGGAATTCCGGTTCCAGGTGAGCCAGTGGTACGAGCTGGTGGTGTTCACAGCCAGCATGGAGATCCAGAACCCCCAAAACCCCCCTGAGACCCCCAAAAATTCCCAAAATCCCCCCAAAATCTCCCCGAATCCCCTCCAAACCCTTCTGAGATTCCCAAAATCCCCGAAATTCCCGGAATTCGGGTTCCAGGTGAGCCAGTGGTACGAGCTGGTGGTGTTCATGGCTGGCATGGGGATCCAGAACCCCCAAAATCCCCCTGAGACCCCCAAAAATCCCCAAAATCCCCCCAAAATCTCCCCAAATCCCCTCCAAACCTTTCTGAGATTCCCAAAATCCCTGGAATTCCCAGAATTCCGGTTCCAGGTGAGCTGGGGATTCGAGCTGGGGGCATTCCCGGCTGGCATGGGGATCCACAGCCCCCAAAACCCCCCTGAGACCCCCGAAAATCCCCCAAATCCCCCCAAAACCAGCACCGAAACCCCCCAAAATCCGCTCCAAACCCTTCCGAGATTCCCAAAATCCCCGAAATTCCCGGAATTCGGGTTCCAGGTGAGCCAGTGGTACGAGCTGGTGGTGTTCACGGCCAGCATGGAGATCTACGGCTGCGCCGTGGCCGACAAGCTCGACAACAACCGCAGCATCCTCAACCGCCGCTACTACCGGCAGGTGCGGGGGCGGGGCCACGAAGGGGGCGGGGTCACAAAGGGGGCGGGGCCACGAAGGGGGCGGGGGCAGTGAAGGGGTGGGGCCGGAAAGGGGGCGTGGCCGGGAAAGGGGGCGGGGCCGGGAAAGGGGCGTGGCTTGGAAGGGGGCGGGGTCACAAAGGGGGCGGGGACAGCAAAGGGGTGGGGCCGGAAAGGGGGGTGGTCAGAAAGGGGGCGGGGCCAGAAAGGGGGTGGTCACAAAGGGGGCGGGGCCACAAAGGGGGCGGGGCCGGAAGGGGGAAGGGGCGGGGCCAAGAAGGGGGCGTGGCCGGGAAAGGGGCGTGACCAGAAAGGGGCGTGGCCGGGAAAGGGGGCGTGGTCAGGAAGGGGGCGGGGGGAGCGAAGGGGGGCGTGGCCAAGAAAGGGGGCGTGGCCGGGAAAGGGGCGAGGCCAGCGAAGGGGGGCGTGGCCAGCGAAGGGGGCGTGGCCGAAAAAGGGGGCGTGGCCGGGAAAGGGGCGAGGCCAGCGAAGGGGGCGTGGCCGGGAAAGGGGGCGTGGCCACAAAGGGGGCGTGGCCTGGAAAGGGGGCGTGGCCGGGAAAGGGGTGGGGCTTGGAAAGGGGGTGGAGCCAGCAAAAGGGGTGTGGCCACAAAAGGGCGTGGGGCCAGGAAGGGGCGTGGCCGGGAAGAGGGCGGTGCCACAAAGGGGGCGTGGCCGGGAAAGGGGGCGGGGTCGCAAAGGGGGCGGGGACAGCAAAGGGGTGGGGCTGGAAAGGGGGGTGGTCAGAAAGGGGGCGGGGCCGGGAAAGGGGGCGGGGCCAGAAAAAGGGGTGGTCGGAAAGGGGGGGGGTGGTCACAAAGGGGGCGTGGCCGGGAACGGGGCGTGGCCAGAAAGGGGGTGGTCACAAAGGGGGCGGGGCCGGAAAGGGGGAAGGGGCGGGGCCACGAAGGGGGGCGGGCCAAGAAGGGGGCGTGGCCAGAAAGGGGCGTGGCCAGGAAGGGGGAAGGGGCGGGGCCACAAAGGGCGTGTGGCCGGGAAAGGGGGCGTGGTCATAAAGGGGGTGGTCAGAAAGGGGGTGGTCAGAAAGGGGGCGGGGGCGGGGCCAGCGAAGGGGGGCGTGGCCAAGAAAGGGGGCGTGGCCGGGAAAGGGGCGAGGCCAGCGAAGGGGGCATGGCCGGGAAAGGGGGCGTGGCCACAAAGGGGACGGGGCCTGGAAAAGGGGCGTGGCCAGGGAGGGGGTGGGGCTGGGAAAGGGGGCAGAGCCAGCGAAAGGGGTGTGGCCGGGAAAGGGGGCGGGGTCACAAAGGGGGAGGGGACAGCAAAGGGGTGGGGCCGGAAAGGGGGCGGGGCCGGGAAAGGGGGCGGGGCCAGAAAAAGGGGCGGTCGGAAAGGGGGCGTGGCCGAAAAGGGGGCGTGGCCAGAAAGGGGGTGGTCAGAAAGGGGCGGGGCCACGAAGGGTGTGGGGCAGGAAAGGGGCGGGGGGCTGGAAAGGGGCGTGGTCACAAAGGGGGCGTGGCCACGAAGGGGGTGGGGCCCGGGAGGGCCGGGGTTTCATTTTTGGGTGAGGTCAGGGTGGTTTGGGGGTGTTTTTGTGGGCGTGGCCTGAGCCCGGTGGGCGTGGCTGTATTGCGGGGCGGGGCAAGCGCAGGGGGCGTGGCCTGGATGGGGCAGGGCCGGGAGGGGCGTGGTTTCATTTTGGGTGAAGTCTGGGTGGTTTTGGGGTGTTTTTGTGGGCATGGCTTGAGCGCAGGGGGCGTGGCCTGAGCCCGGTGGGCGTGGCTTCATTGTGGGATGGGGGCGGGGCGTGGCCTGGGTGTGGCAGGGTGGGGCCGGGAGGGGCGTGGTTTCATTTTTGGATGAAGTCAGGGGGTTTGGGGGCGTCTTTGTGGGCGTGGCTTGAGCGAAGGGGGCGTGGTCACAGCCAGGTGGGCGTGGCTTCGTTGTGGGGCGTGGCCTGGGCGATTTTTGAGGGTTGGGTGGGGGGCGTGGCTTAATGAAAGGGGCGTGTCTTGAGCCCAGGGGGCGTGGTTTGGGGTTAGGGTGGGGTCAGGGCAATTTTGGGGTAACTGGGGTGGGTTGGGGGGCGTGGCTTAACGAAAGGGGCGTGGCCTGAGCCAGGTAGGCGTGGCTTCATTGTGGGGCGTGGTCTGGGCGATTTGGGGGGGGTGGGGTGGGTTTGGGGGGCGTGGCTTAACGAAAGGGGCGTGGCTTGATCCCAGGGGGTGTGGTTTGGGGTTAGGGCAGGGTCATGGCAATTTTGGGAGGAATTGGGGTGGGTTTGGGGGGCGTGGCTTCATCCCAGGGGGCGTGGTTTGTGTTTAGGGCGGGGTCAGGACGATTTTGGGGCGGTTTTGGGGCAATCGGGGTCAGAAGCAGCAGCTGGGGTGGGGTTGTGGGCGTGGCTTCCGCTCTGGGGGCGTGGCCACGCAATGGGTGTGGTTAAGCGGGCGTGGTCACTCATTGGGTGTGGCGAGGTGGGCGTGACCACTCATGGGTGTGGTTAAGTGGGCGTGGTCACTCATTGGGTGTGGCGGGATGGGCGTGGCCACTCATTGGGTGTGGCGGGGTGGGCGTGGCCACTCAATGGGTGTGGCGGGGTGGGCGTGGCCACTCATTGGGTGTGGTGGGGTGGGCGTGGCCCCTCATTGGGTGTGGCGGGGTGGGCGTGGCCACTCATTGGGTGTGGCAGGGTGGGCGTGGCCACTCATTGGGTGTGGCAGGGTGGGCGTGACCACTCATTGGGTGTGGCGAGGTGGGCGTGGCCACTCATTGGGTGTGGCGGGGTGGGCGTGGTCCCTCATTGGGTGTGGTTAAGTGGGCGTGGCCACTCATTGGGTGTGGCGGGGTGGGCGTGGCCACTCATGGGTGTGGTTAAGTGGGCGTGGCCACTCATTGGGTGTGGCAGGGTGGGCGTGGTCCCTCATTGGGTGTGGCGAGGTGGGCGTGGCCACTCATTGGGTGTGGCGGGGTGGGCGTGGCCACTCAATGGGTGTGGTTAAGCGGGCGTGGCCCCTCATTGGGTGTGGTGGGGTGGGCGTGGCCCCGCGGTGGGCGTGGCCCTGACTCGGCCCCGCCCCCAGCACTGCACGCTGGAGCTGGGCAGTTACATCAAGGACCTGTCGGTGGTGCACAGCGACCTCTCGAGCATCGTCATCCTGGACAACTCCCCCGGCGCCTACCGCAGCCACCCCGGTACCGCCCGGCAGCGTCCCCAAAACCCCAAAAAAATGCCCCAAAATCGCCCTGAAATCGCCCCGAAAATCCCCCAAAAATTCCCTCCGCAGCCATCCCGGTACCGCCCGGCAGCGTCCCCAAAACCCCAAAAAAGTGCCCCAAAATCGCCCCGAAAATCCCCCAAAAATTCCCTCCGCAGCCACCCCGGTACCGCCCGGCAGCGTCCCCAAAACCCCAAAAAAGTGCCCCAAAATCGCCCCGAAAATCCCCCAAAAATTCCCTCCGCAGCCACCCCGGTACCGCCCGGCAGCGTCCTCAAATCCCCGTCCCCAAATCCCCAAAATTCCCGTCCCCAAAACCCCAAAATAGTGCCCCAAAATCGCCCCAAAATTGCCCCGAAAATCCCCCGGTACCGCCAGGGCCCCGAAATGCGCCCGAGAGCGTCCCCAAAATCCCAAAAATCCTCATCCCCAAATCCCCAAAATCCCCGTCTCCAAAATCCCCAAAATCCCCGTCCCCCCAGGACCCCCCAAATCACTCCCAGAACCCCTCAGGATCCCCAAATCCCTTCCAGGACCCCCCAAAACCTCCCCAAATCCCCCCAGGGACCCCCAAATCCCCCTTGGACCCCACCCAGGACCCCCCAGGACCCCCAAATCTCCCCCAAATCCCCTCCAGGACCCCCCAAACCCTCGCAGGACCCCCCCCAAATCACCCCCAGAACCCCTCAGGATCCCGAAATCCTCTCCAGGACCCCCCAAATCCTCCCCAAATCCCCCCCAAACCCCCCCAGGGACCCCCAAATCCCCCTTGGACCCCACCCAGGACCCCCCAAATCCTCCCAGGACCCCTCAGGATCCCCAAATCCCCCCCAAATCCTCTCCAGGATCCCCCAAATCCTCCCCAAATCCCCCCCAAATCCCCCCAGGGGCCCCCAAATCCCCCTTGGACCCCACCCAGGACCCTCCATGACCCCCCAAATCCCCCCCAAATCCCCTGCAGGACTCCCCAAAACCTCTCCAAATCCCCCCCAAACCCCCCCAGGGACCCCCAAATCCCCCTGGGACCCACCCAGGACCCCCCAAATCCTCCCAGGACCCCCCCAAATCACTCTCAGGACCCCCAAATCCCCCCCAAATCCCCTCCAGGATCCCCCAAAACCTCCCAGGACCCCCCCCAAATCACCCCCAGAACCCCTCAGGACCCCCAGGACCCCCCCAAATCCCCTGCAGGACCCCCCAAAACCTCCCCAAATCCCCCCCAAACCCCCCCAGGGACCCCCAAATCCCCCTGGGACCCACCCAGGACCCCCCAAATCCTCCCAGGACCCCCCCAAATCACCCCCAGAACCCCTCAGGATCCCCAAATCCCCCCCAAATCCCCTCCAGGACCCCCCAAAACCTCCCCAAATCCCCCCCAAATCCCCCTGGGACCCCCCCAGGACCCCCCAGGACCCCGTAACCCCCCCCAATCCCCCCAGACAACGCCATCCCCATCAAGTCGTGGTTCAGTGACCCCGGGGACACGGCCCTGCTCAACCTCCTGCCCATGCTGGACGCGCTCAGGTCCGGGGGGCTCCTGGGGGGTCCTGGAGGGGATTTGGGGGGTCCTGGGGGGGATTTGGGGGGTCCTGGAGAGGTTTGGGGGGGTCCTGGAGGGGATTTGGGGGGTCCTGGAGAGGTCTGGGGGGCATTGGGGGGGTCCTGGGGGGGATTTGGGGGGTCCTGGAGAGGTTTGGGGGGGTCCTAGAGGGGATTTGGGGGGTCCTGGAGAGGTCTGGGGGGGTCCTGGGGGGGATTTGGGGGGTCCTGGAGAGGTCTGGGGGGCTCCTGGGGGGTCCTGGGGGGGATTTGGGGGGTCCTGGAGAGGATTTGGGGGGTCCTGGAGAGGTTTGGGGGGCATTGGGGGGGTCCTGGAGAGGATTTGGGGGGTCCTGGAGAGATTTGGGGGGTCCTGGAGGGGATTTGGGGGGTCCTGGAGAGGATTGGGGGGGTCCTGGGGGGGATTTGGGGGGGATTTGGGGGGTCCTGGAGAGGTTTGGGGGGCATTGGGGGGGTCCTGGGGGGGATTTGGGGGTCCTGGAGAGGTTTGGGGGGGTCCTGGAGGGGATTTGGGGGGTCCTGGAGAGGTTTGGGGGGGTCCTGGGGGGGATTTGGGGGGTCCTGGAGAGGTCTGGGGGGCATTGGGGGGGTCCTGGGGGGGATTTGGGGGGTCCTGGAGAGGATTGGGGGGGTCCTGGAGAGGATTTGGGGGGTCCTGGAGAGGTTTGGGGGGGTCCTGGGGGGGATTTAGGGGGGTTTGGAGGATCCTGGAGAGGTTTAGGGGGGGATTTGGGGGGTCTTGGAGAGGTTTGGGGGGTCCCAGGGGATCCTGGGGGGGGGTTTGGGGGGGATTTGGGGTGTTCTGGGTGGGGTTTGGGGGGTCCTGGAGGGGATTTGGGGGGTCCCAGGGGGTCCTGGAAAGGGTTTGAGGGGTCTTGGAGGGGATTTGGGGGGTCTTGGAGGGATTTAGGGGGAGTTTGGGGGGTCCTGGAAGGGATTTGGGGTGTCCTGGGGGGATTTGGGGGGTCCCAGGGGGTCCTAGGGGAGGGGTTGGGGGGGTCTTGGAGAAGTTTTGGGGGGTCCTGGGGGAGTTTGGGGAGTCCTGGAGGGGATTTGGGTGGTCTCGGAGGGGATTTGGGAGGGATTTCGGGGGTCCTGGGGGAATTCAGGGGGTCCTGGGGGAGGAGTTGGGAGCGTTTTGGGGTCCTGAAAAGATTTTTAGGGGCGAGGGGGTTTTTGAGTGGAATTTGGGGGGGGGGGTCCTGAGGGGATTTGGGGGGTCCTGGGGCCATTTTGGGGAACTTTCGGAGGGATTTTGGGGGGGGGGTCCCACCTGGCTCTGGAGGGGGGGGGGGCTCCCCTCATTATTTGTGGGGAGGGGTCTCAGCCCTGTGTCCCCCTCCCCAAATTCAGGTTCACGGCCGACGTCCGCTCCGTCCTGAGCCGGAACCTTCACCAGCACCGCCTGTGGTGACCCCGGAGCGCCCGGACGGGACCCCCGGACGGGACCCCCCGGATGGGACCCCCGGATGGGACCCCCCAGATGGGACCCCCTGGGTGGGACCCCCGGACGGGACCCCTCCCCCCCTTTCCCGGGCCGGACTCTTCGCCCCCTCCCCCCCTGTTTTTTTTGGGGGGGAATAATTTGGGGAGGGGTCGCGCCCCCCACGTGCCTGAATTGGGGGCGGGGCTTTGTGGGGGAGGGGCGCGGGGGCCGCCCCTCCCCCTGCCGGACAGATGGACGGACTCGGACATTTGGGAGCTGCCTGTCCCGTCCCCCCCCCCCCCCCTCCCCCCCTGTGTTTTTAAAAGCCCTTGGTCCCACTCGCGGCGTCTCTGTGGTTCCTGTGCCGCCCCCAGACCCATTTCGGGGCTCTCTGCGTCGACCCCAGACCCATTTCGGGGCTCTCTTTGCGCCGATCCCCCCCCCGTTTTTTCCCGCAATGGTTCCGTCCGCCTCAGCGTTGGCCCCGCCCCCTTTCTCGCCTGGCCGCGCGCCCTCGCCCCGTCACGTGACCCCGTGTTTACCTCGCCCCGCCACGTGACCTCCCCCCGCGCGGTGACGTCAGTCACATGACGTCAGTCACATGAGGCCGCAGCACCGCCGGATCCTTCCGCGCCTCCGCCCGGGGCCTTCCCGGGACCCTTCCCCTTCACCGGGAGCCCTCCCCCGGTTACCGAGACCCCCCCCCCCTCCCCCCGCCGCTGCCGCTAACGGGATTTTGGGAGGGGATTTACGCCGTTCCCGTAGGGAAGCGTTTGCCGCGGGGCGGCGGCGGCGGCTGCTGCGCCCTTGGCGTAGCGCTGTGGGCAGGGCCCGTGCGAGGCGCTGGGACGGACCGGGATGAACTGGGAAAGGTCTGGGGGGGCCTTAGGGAGGAACTGGGAGGAACTGGGAGGAACTGGAATGAACCGTTCGCCGTTTGCGCAGCGCTGAGGGCAGCGCCGTTACGCCGTTTGCGTACCGCTGAGGGCAGTGCCCGCTCCCTTACGCCATTTGCGTAGCGCGCCGCCGTTCCGCTCCGTTGGGCTCCCTTACGCCGTTTGCGTAGCGCTGTGGGCAATGCCGCCGTAGTTACGCCATTTGTGTAGCCATGAAGGCAGCGCCCTTACGCCATTTGCGCAGCGCTGAGGGCAGCGCCCTTACGCCGTTTGCGCAGCGCTGAGGGCAGCGTGGCCATCCTTACGCCGTTTGCGTAGCGCTGAGGACAGCGTCCTTACGCCGTTTGCGTGGCGCGCCGCCGTTGCGCTCCATTGGGCGCCCGTACGCCGTTTGCGCAGCGCTGAGGGCAGCGCCCTTACGGCGTTTGCGCAGCGCTGAGGGCAGCGCCCTTACGCCGTTTGCGCAGCGCTGAGGGCAGCGTTGCCATCCTTACGCCGTTTGCGTAGCGCTGAGGACAGCGCCCTTACGCCGTTTGCGCAGCGCTGAGGGCAGCGTTGCCATCCTTACGCCGTTTGCGTAGCTCTGAGGGCAGGGCCCTTACGCCGTTTGCGCAGCGCTGAGGGCAGCGTTGCCACCCTTACGCCGTTTGCGTAGCGCGCCGCCGTTCCCCCCCATTTGGGCGCCCGTACGCAATTTGCGTAGCTCTGAGGGCAGCGCCCGCTCCCTTACGCCGTTTGCGTAGCGCGCCGCCGTTGCGCTCCGTTGCGCGCCCGTACGCCGTTTGCGCAGCGCTGCGCCGTTTGCGCAGGCGCGGGGGCGGGCCCGTATCCCTGCGCCGCTCCCGCAGCCGCCGCTCCCGGTCCCGGTCCAGGCCCCGAGCAGGCCCCGGCCCCGAGCAGGCCCCGGCCCCGGCCCCCCCCGGCCCGGCCATGAAGTTCCTCTACAAGGAGGAGCATCCGTTCGAGAAGCGCCGCTGCGAGGGCGAGAAGATCCGAAAAAAGTACCCGGACCGAGTCCCGGTGAGGGTTGGGACCCCCCCTAAAACCAATCCGGGATCCCCAAAATCCGCCCCGGGACCCTCGAAATCGTCCCCGGGAAGCCCAGGATCCACCCGGGGCCTCCTGAATCCTCCCCGGGATCCTCGAAATCCCCCCCCGGGATCCCCAAAATTCCTCCCCGGGACCCCCAAAATCCCTCCCGGGACCCCCAAAATCCACCCCAGGACCCCCAAAAATCACCCCGGGACCCCCAAAATCCCCCCTGGGACCCCCCAAATCCACCCCAGGACCCCCCCCGAGAATCCCGGAACTACCGAGGGACCCCCGGAACCCCCAAAAACCCCCCGGAACCCCCCAAAAACCCCCCGGAACCCCCCCAAAACCACCCCAGGACCCCCAAAAACCACCCTGGGACCCCCAAAATCCAGCCGGGGACCCCCAAAATCCCCCCCGGGACCCCCAAAATCCCCCCCGGGACCCCCAAAAACCACCCCAGGACCCCCAAAAACCACTCCAGGACCCCCCAAAATCCCCCCTGGGACCCCCAAAATCCCCCCCGGGACCCCCAAAATCCCCCCCGGGACCCCCAAAAACCACCCCAGGACCCCCCAAAATCCCCCCCGGGACCCCCAAAATCCCCCCCGGGACCCCCCAAAATCCCCCCTGGGACCCCCAAAATCCCCCCCGGGACCCCCCGGGCCATTTTGGAACCCCCCAAACCTGAATTTTCCCCTTTTTTGGGGGTGCTCGCGTGTCCGGGACCCCCCGAAATTCCCAAATTTCTCCTTTTTCCATCTCAAAAGTCCCAAATTTGGGGGGGTCCTTTGGGGTTTTCCTTCTCCTCCCCAGCCCGGGGGCGTTTTCTGAAATTTGAGGGGTTTTTTTCCCTAAAACTTAAGGGATTTCCCCCAAAATTCAGGCGGTTTTGCCCCCGAAAATCAGGGATTTTCTTCCCAAAATTTAAGGAAGTTTTTCCCCAAAATCTAGGATTTTTTTCCCCAAAATTCAGGAAGTTTTTCCCCCCAAAATTCAGGATTTCCTTCCCCCAAGTTCAAGATTTCCTTCCCCCAAATTCAGGTATTTTTCCCCCAAATTCAAGGAGATTTTCCCCCCAAAATCCAGGATTTTTTTTCCCCCAAATCCAGGAAGTTTCCCCCAAAATCCAGGATTTTTTTTCCCAAAATTCAGGAAGTTTTCCCCCAAAATCCAGGATTTTTTTTCCCCCAAATCCAGGAAGTTTTCCCCCAAAATCCAGGATTTTTTTTCCCCCAAATTCAGGAAGTTTTCCCCCAAAATCCAGGATTTTTTTCCCTAAAATCCAGGAAGTTTTCCCCCAAAATCCAGGATTTTTTTCCCTAAAATCTAGGAAGTTTTCCCCCAAAATCCAGGATTTTTTTCCCCAAAATTCAGGAAGTTTTCCCCCAAAATCCAGGATTTTTTTTCCCAAATCCAGGAAGTTTCCCCCAAAATCCAGGATTTTTCCCCCCCAACTTCACGAAGTTTTTCCTCCAATTCAGGCATTTTTCACCCCAAAATTCAGGAAGTTTTCCCCCAAAATCCAGGATTTTTTTCCCCCAAAATCCAGGAAGTTTTCCCCCAAAATCCAGGATTTTTTTCCCCCAAATCCAGGAAGTTTTCCCCCAAAATCCAGGATTTTTTTCCCCCAAATCCAGGAAGTTTCCCCCAAAATCCAGGATTTTTTTTCCCAAAATTCACCAAGTTTTTCCTCCAATTCAGGCATTTTTCACCCCAAAATTCAGGAAGTTTTCCCCCAAAATCCAAATTCTTTTTTTCCCCAAAACTTCAAGAAACTTCCCCCCCAAATCCGGGCCGTTTCTCCCCAGAATTGCAGGAATTTTCCCCCCCAAAATCCAAAGGAATTTTCCAGCCCCAAATCCCCTTTTTTCCGCCCAAAGTTGACGGATTTGCCCGGATTTTCCCCTCCAGGTGATCGTGGAAAAGGCGCCCAAAGCGCGAATCGGGGACCTGGACAAGAAGAAATATTTGGTGCCCTCGGACCTGACAGGTTTGGGGCTTTTTGGGGCGATTTTGGGGCTTTTTGGGAAATTTTGGGGCTTTTGGGAAATTTTGGGGGGTTTGGGGGGGATTTTGGGCATTTTCAGGGGGATTTGGAGGGGTTTTGGGGGGATTTTTGGGAATTTTTCGGGGGGATTTTGGGGGGGTTTGGTGGATTTTTTGGGGGTTTCGGAGGGGGAATTTTGGGGTGGATTTTGGGGAATTTTGGGGGGGATTTTTGGGAATTTTGGGGGGGATTTTTGGGAATTTTCAGGGGGATTTTTGGGAATTTTTCGGGGGGATTTTTGGGAATTTTTCGGGGGGATTTTTGGGAATTTTCGGGGGGATTTTTGGGAATTTTTCGGGGGGATTTGGGGAATTTTTCGGGTGGATTTTTGGGAATTTTGGGGTGGATTTTTGGGAATTTTTCGGGGGGATTTTTGGGAATTTTTCGGGGGGATTTTTGGGGGGGATTTTGGGAATTTTTCGGGGGGATTTTTGGGGATTTTGGGGTGGATTTTTGGGAATTTTTCGGGGGGATTTTTGGGAATTTTCGGGGGGATTTTTGGGAATTTTGGGGTGGAATTCTGGGGGGGTTTGGTGGATTTTTTGGGGGTTTCGGTGGGGGAATTTTGGGGTGGATTTTGGGGAATTTTGGGGTGGATTTTTGGGAATTTTTCGGGGGGATTTTTGGGAATTTTTCGGGGGGATTTGGGGAATTTTGGGGTGGATTTTTGGGAATTTTGGGGTGGATTTTTGGGAATTTTTCAGGGGGATTTTTGGGAATTTTTCAGGGGGATTTTTGGGAATTTTGGGGGGGATTTTTGGGAATTTTGGGGTGGATTTTTGGGAATTTTTCGGGGGGATTTTTGGGAATTTTTCGGGGGGATTTTTGGGGATTTTGGGGTGGATTTTGGGAATTTTGGGGTGGATTTTTGGGAATTTTTCAGGGGGATTTTTGGGAATTTTTCGGGGGGATTTGGGAATTTTTCGGGGGGATTTTTGGGAATTTTTCGGGGGGATTTGGGAATTTTTCGGGGGGATTTGGGGGGAATTTTGGGGTGGATTTTTGGGAATTTTTCAGGGGGATTTTTGGGAATTTTCGGGGGGATTTTTGGGAATTTTGGGGTGGATTTTGGGGAATTTTTCGGGGGGATTTTTGGGAATTTTTGGGGGGATTTTTGGGAATTTTTCGGGGGGATTTGGGGGGTTTTGGGTTGATATTGGATTTTTTGGGGGGGTGATTTTTTGGGGTGATTTGGGGGATTTTTTGGGGTGATACTTGTGGTCTCTGGGGGTGGATTTTTGGGAATTTTTCAGTGGAATTTTGGGGTGATTTTGGGGTTTTTTGGGGTGATTTTTTGGGGTGATTTTGGGTTTTTTTGGGGTGATTTTTGGGAATTTTTCAGTGGAATTTTGGGGTGATTTCTGGGGCGATTTTTGGGGTGATTTGGGGTTTTTTTTGGGGCGATGTTTGGGGCGATTTGGGCCATTTTTAAGGTGATTTTTTTTTGGTCATCTTTTCAGAGGGGATTTTTCTTTTTTTTTAAATTTTTTAGGTTTTGGGATGATTGGGGTTTTTTTGGGATGATTGTTCTCTTTTCTGAGGGTTTTTTTGGGGGGTTCTGGGGGTTCCAAAGCACTTTTTTGGGCTGATTTTTTTTGGGATGATTGGGGGTTTTTTGGGGGGTTTTTTTTTTTTGGGTTCTGGGGGTTCCAAAGCACTTTTTGGGCTGGGTTTTTTTGGGATGATTGGGGTTTTTTGGGGGGTTGTTTTTTGGGGTTCTGAGGGTTCCAAAGCACTTTTTTGGGCTGGGTTTTTTGGGGATGATTGGGGGTTTTTTTGGGATGATTGGGGTTTTTTGGGGGGTTGTTTTTTGGGTTCTGGGGGTTCCAAAGCACTTTTTTGGGCTGGGTTTTTTTGGGATGATTGGGGGTTTTTGGGGGGTTGTTTTTTGGGGTTCTGGGGGTTCCAAAGCACTTTTTGGGCTGATTTTTTTGGGGGTGATTGTTTTATTTTTTGAGGGGTTTTTTTTCGGGTTCTGGGGGTTCCAAAGCACTTTTTGGGCTGGGTTTTTTGGGGGTGATTGTTTTATTTTTTGAGGGGTTTTTTTTGGGGGTTCTGAGGGTTCCAAAGCGCTTTTTTGGGCTGATTTTTTTTGGGATGATTGGGGTTTTTTTGGGCTGGTTTTTTTTGGGATGATTGGGGTGTTTTTGGGGGGTTGTTTTTTGGGGTTCTGGGGGTTCCAAAGCACTTTTTGGGCTGATTTTTTGGGGGGTGATTGTTTTATTTTTTGAGGGGTTTTTTTGGGGGGTTCTGGGGGTTCCAAAGCACTTTTTGGGCTGATTTTTTTTGGGATGATTGGGGTTTTTTGGGGGGTTGTTTTTTCGGGTTCTGGGGGTTCCAAAGCACTTTTTTGGGCTGGGTTTTTTTGGGGATGATTGGGGGTTTTTTTGGGATGATTGGGGTTTTTTGGGGGGTTGTTTTTTGGGGTTCTGAGGGTTCCAAAGCACTTTTTGGGCTGATTTTTTTGGGGGTGATTGTTCGATTTTCTGAGGGTTTTTTTCGGGTTCTGAGGGTTCCAAAGCACTTTTTTGGGCTGGGTTTTTTGGGGATGATTGGGGTGTTTTTGGGCTGGTTTTTTTTGGGATGATTGGGGTTTTTTGGGGGGTTTTTTTTTTGGGGTTCTGGGGGTTCCAAAGCACTTTTTGGGCTGGGTTTTTTGGGATGATTGGGGGTTTTTTTGGGCTGATTTTTTTTGGGATGATTGGGGTTTTTTGGGGGGTTGGTTTTTGGGGTTCTGGGGGTTCCAAAGCGCTTTTTGGGCTGGGTTTTTTGGGGATGATTGGGGGTTTTTGGGGTGATTGTTTTATTTTTGGGGGGGTTGTTTTTGGGTTCTGGGGGTTCCAAAGCGCTTTTTGGGCTGATTTTTTTGGGGGTGATTGTTTTATTTTTTGAGGGTTTTTTTTGGGGGGTTCTGAGGGTTCCAAAGCACTTTTTGGGCTGGGTTTTTTTGGGGGTGATTGGGGGTTTTTGGGGGGTTGTTTTTTGGGGTTCTGGGGGTTCCAAAGCACTTTTTGGGCTGATTTTTTTTGGGATGATTGGGGTTTTTTGGGGGGTTGTTTTTTCGGGTTCTGGGGGTTCCAAAGCACTTTTTTGGGCTGATTTTTTTTTGGGATGATTGGGGTTTTTTGGGCTGGGTTTTTTTTGGGATGATTGGGGTTTCTTTGGGATGATTGTTCTCTTTTCTGAGGGTTTTTTTGGGGGGTTCTGGGGGTTCCAAAGCACTTTTTGGGCTGGGTTTTTTTTGGGATGATTGGGGGTTTTTTGGGCTGGTTTTTTTTGGGGATGATTGGGGTTTTTTGGGGGGTTTTTTTTGGGTTCTAAGGGTTCCAAAGCACTTTTTTGGGCTGATTTTTTTGGGATGATTGTTTTATTTTTTGAGGGGTTTTTTTTCAGGTTCTGGGGGTTCCAAAGCACTTTTTGGGCTGATTTTTTTTGGGATGATTGGGGTTTTTTGAGGGGTTTTTTTTGGGGTTCTGAGGGTTCCAAAGCACTTTTTTGGGCTGATTTTTTTTGGGATGATTAGGGTTTTTTGGGGGGTTTTTTTTTTTGGGGGTTCTGGGGGTTCCAAAGCACTTTTTGGGCTGGCTTTTTTGGGGATGATTGGGGTTTTTTTTGGGATGATTGGGGTGGTTTTGGGCTGATTTTTTTTTGGGATGATTGGGGTTTTTTGGGGGGTTGTTTTTTGGGGTTCTGAGGGTTCCAAAGCACTTTTTGGGCTGATTTTTTTGGGGGTGATTGTTCGATTTTCTGAGGGTTTTTTTCGGGTTCTGGGGGTTCCAAAGCACTTTTTTGGGCTGGGTTTTTTGGGATGATTGGGGGTTTTTTGGGCTGGTTTTTTTTGGGATGATTGGGGTTTTTTGGAGGGGTTTTTTTTTTGGGTTCTGGGGGTTCCAAAGCACTTTTTGGGCTGGGTTTTTTGGGGAAGATTGGGGGTTTTTGGGGTGATTGTTTTATTTTCTGAGGGTTTTTTTGGGGGGTTCTGGGGGTTCCAAAGCACTTTTTGGGCTGGTTTTTTTGGGGGTGATTGTTTTATTTTTTGAGGGGTTTTTTTTTGGGGTTCTGAGGGTTCCAAAGCACTTTTTGGGCTGGGTTTTTTGGGATGATTGGGGTTTTTTTGGGATGATTGGGTTTTTTTGGGATGATTGTTCTCTTTTCTGAGGGTTTTTTTCGGGTTCTGGGGGTTCCAAAGCGCTTTTTTGGGCTGATTTTTTTTGGGATGATTGGGGTTTTTTTTGGGATGATTGGGGTTTTTTGGGGGGTTGTTTTTTGGGGTTCTGAGGGTTCCAAAGCACTTTTTTGGGCTGGGTTTTTTTGGGATGATTGGGGTTTTTTTGGGCTGGGTTTTTTTTGGGATGATTGTTCTCTTTTCTGAGGGTTTTTTTGGGGGGTTCTGGGGGTTCCAAAGCACTTTTTGGGCTGATTTTTTTTGGGATGATTGGGGGTTTTTGGGGGGTTTGTTTTTGGGGTTCTGGGGGTTCCAAAGCACTTTTTGGGCTGATTTTTTTTGGGATGATTGGGGTTTTTTGGGGGGTTGTTTTTTCGGGTTCTGAGGGTTCCAAAGCACTTTTTTGGGCTGGTTTTTTTGGGGATGATTGGGGGTTTTTTTGGGATGATTGGGGTTTTTTGGTGGGGTTTTTTTTTGGGGGTTCTGAGGGTTCCAAAGCACTTTTTTGGGCTGGTTTTTTTTGGGATGATTGGGGTTTTTTGGGGGGTTGTTTTTTGGGGTTCTGAGGGTTCCAAAGCACTTTTTTGGGCTGGTTTTTTTTGGGATGATTGGGGTTTTTTGGGGGGTTGTTTTTTGGGTTCTGGGGGTTCCAAAGCACTTTTTTGGGCTGGGTTTTTTTGGGATGATTGGGGTGTTTTTTGGGGGGTTGTTTTTTGGGGTTTTGGGGGTTCCAAAGCACTTTTTGGGCTGATTTTTTTGGGGGTGATTGTTTTATTTTTTGAGGGGTTTTTTTTGGGGTTCTGGGGGTTCCAAAGCACTTTTTGGGCTGGCTTTTTTGGGGATGATTGGGGGTTTTTTTGGGATGATTGGGGTGTTTTTGGGCTGGTTTTTTTTGGGATGATTGGGGTTTTTTGGGGGGTTGTTTTTTGGGGTTCTGGGGGTTCCAAAGCACTTTTTTGGGCTGGTTTTTTTGGGAAGTGGGGCAGTTCTATTTCCTGATCCGGAAGCGGATCCACCTGCGGGCCGAGGACGCTCTGTTCTTCTTCGTCAACAACGTCATCCCCCCGACCAGCGCCACCATGGGCCAGCTCTACCAGGTACCCCCCAAAAATCCCAGCAAGTCCCGAAAAAAATCTGGGAGGATCCCCCCCAAAAACAAACCTGGGAGAGATTCGAGTTACTGGGAAAGATTCAAGTTACAAAGATGGGTAAAAAAAAGGGTTCAAAAAGGGGTTCAAAAAGATTCGGCGGGGTCCTAAAAAAGTTTGGGGTGGTCGTGAAGTGATTTGGGAGAATGCTGAGAAAATTGGGGAGGGTTCCGGAAAAATTGGGGAGGGGGAAGGGGTTGAAAGGGTTAAAAAAAATTGGGGAGGGGCCTTAAATATTCGAGGGGGGGGTCCCTAAAAAAAGTTTGGGGTGGACTTGGAAGAATTTGGGAGGGTCCTGGAAAATTTGGGAGAGTTTAAAGTTGGGGAGGGGGTAAAAAAGGGTCCCAAAAATCCTGGGAAAAGCCCCAAAAATCCTGGGAAAAGCCTCAAAAAATCCTGGGAAAAGCCCCAGAATCCTCGCTGGGCGGGGGGAGTTTGGGATGGAGGGGTTAAGAATCCAGGCTGGGGTCCCAAAAATCCTGGAAAAAGCCCCAAAAATCCTGGGAAAAGCCCCAAAATCTTGGGGAGGGAATTGGGCGAGTCCAAAAACTTGAGGGCGGAGGAACCCAAAGTCCCGGGGAGATCCCTGAGGGGAAAATGAGGGATTCTTGTGGGAATTATCGATCCCGGGAGCCCCGAAAATGGATTTTTGGGGGTTTTTCCCAAATTTTCACCCGCCTTTTGCCGGTTTCTCCCCTTCCTCAGGAGCACCACGAGGAAGATTTCTTCCTGTACATCGCCTACAGCGACGAGAGCGTGTACGGGGCCTGACCCCTCCCCTTCCCGCTCCCTCCGCCATTCCCGGGCCTTCCCGGTGCTTCCCGGTCCCTTTTTTTCCCCTTTTTCCCTCATTTTTCCTCCCGCGCCCCCCGCCTCCAATAAAAGCGACGGAGCCGCCTCAGGGCCTCTACCGGAAGTGGGCGTGGTTTTAAGGGGAGGGGCGGGGCCGCGCGTGCGTGGCGGGAGAGGGCGCGGCCAATCAGGGCAGCGCGCGTCGGGGAGGTGGGCGTGGTTTGCATAACGAGCGCCGCGAGCCTGCGCACAAAGCCGAGCGGGGGGCGTGGCTTGCATAATGAGCGCGGCGCGCGTGCGCAGAGAGCGAAGGGAGGGCGGGGGAGGGGGGTGTGGCTTGCATAATGAGCTCCTGGCGCATGCGCAGAAAGCGGGAGGGGGCGTGGCTTGAATAATGAGCTCGGCGCGCGTGCGCAGACGGCAGAATGAGGGCGCGGGAAGGCGCCGCGCGCCCGGAAGGGGGCGTGGCTCGGAGGGGGCGGCGCGTGCGCGCTGAGGGGAGGGGGGCGTGGCTTGGCCGCAGGGGGCGGGGCCTGGCGGGGGCGGCGCGGAACGAGGCGGCACCGGACGGAGCGACCGCGGAACCGGGGGGGGGGAGCCCGGGGGGGGCCGCGGCCATGGCCGAGCCCGGGCACGGAGGTACCGGGAGGGGCAAGGGGCTGGGGGAACCGGGCAGGAAGCGCCGGGGAGGTCCCGGGAGCGGGGGAGCCCTGAGGGAGAACGGGGCGGGGGAGCCGGTACCGGCGGGGTGAAGCCCCTCGGGAGTCCCGGTAAAAGGAGGGGGGGGGGGGGGGGTTGGAGCCGGTAAAGTCCCGGCAGCGGCGGTGCTGGAGGCCTCGGGAGTGCCGGTAGTGGAGCGGGGGGGGGGGGGGGCGGGGGACACCGGGAGTGCCGGTACCGGGACGGGGTGGGGGGGGGGGAAGCGGAGCCCTGAGAGCGCCGGTACCGGGGGGAGCTGCGGCCGGGACCGAGGGGAGCTGCGGCCGGGAGCGGGCGGGTTTGGAGCACTCAGAGTCCCGGTAGCGGCACCGGGAGCAGCGGCAGCAGCGGGACCGGGGGGAGCGCGGAGAACCGAGGGGATGGGGGGGGGGGGGGGGGGGGGGCGGAACCGGAGCCGGTACCGGGCGGGATCGGAGCCTCCGGAGCGGCGCCGGCTCCGGCGGGGTTGAAGCTTTGGGAGCGCCGGTACCGGCGGGGGTTCCCCGGGGGAAGCGTGGCGGGGGGGGGGGGGGGGCGGTGGTGGCGGTCCCGGGGGGGCTCCGGGATAACGTGGAGGGAACGGGGGAGCGGTGCCGGTACCGGTGTGACCCCCCCCGTCCCCTCCCGTTCCACAGAAGCGCTGCCGCCGCTGAAAACCGAGCCGCAGGTGAGGGGGGGCACCGGGAGGCGCCGGGCGGGGCGGGGGACGGGGATTCCCCCTCTGTTCAAGGGTCTGACCCCTCCCGGTGTTCCCGGCCCGCACCGGGAAGGGACCCGGGGGGGTCTGGGGGGGGTTAACGGGAGGGTCCCGGTGCTCACGGTGGCCGCCCTCCCCCTCGGTTGCCGGTCCCCGTAGCCCCCCGAAAAGCGGCGGCGAACGATCGAGGACTTCAATAAGTTCTGCAGCTTCGTCCTGGCCTACGCCGGGTACATCCCGGCGGCCGCTGAGGTACCGAGGGAGGCACCGGGAGGGCACCGGGGGTTACCGGGAGGTACCGGGGAGGCAGCGGGAGAGCCGGGGGGACACCGGGATGTATCGCGGGGGTAGCGGGAGGGCACCCGGTGCTTGCGGGAGGTAGCGGAGGGGCCACCGGGAGAACACCGGGAGCTACCGGGAGGTACCGGAGAGGCACCGGGGGGTCCCGGGGAGGCAGCGGACGGGGCTTTAGGGGGACGGGAGGCTTTTAAGGGGAGTCCCGGGTCCCTAAACCCCACCTTGGGTCCCCTCCCGGGCCCCCCCCCGGTTCCCCCCGGCCCCGCCGCCGCCCCGGCAGCTCCCGGCGTGCCCCGCGCGGCCCCCGCGTGATTGACAGCCCGCCATGCCCCGCCCCTCCAGCCCACTTCGCCAATCGCGTCGCGGTCCCGCCCTAAGCCCCGCCCACCGCGGGAGGGGCCCTGAGGGGGAAGCTCCGCCCACGCGCGAGGGACCAATGGCGGCGCGCTTTGCGTGGTCACGCCCTCTCCGCGCCGCGGGGGATGCTGGGAGGTGTAGGCGGTGCTCGGCGCGAGGACTACAAACCCCGGCGTGCCTTGCGCGACGGCGCCATGTTGAGGCGGGGGTTCGTGAGGGGGATTTTGGGGGGGATTTTGGGGGGGATTTTGGGGGGTCCTGAGGTGGATTTGAGGCTGGATTTGAGGGGTTTGGGGTTGATTTAGGGGTTCTGGGGCGGACTCGGGGTGAGCTTGGGTTTCTTAGGGGGGATTTTGTGAGTCCTGGGCTGCATTTGGGGGTCCTGGGTGGGTTTTGGGTGGGTTTGGGGGTTCTGGGTGGGTTTTGGGGTGAATTTATTTTTCTTGGGGTTGATTTTGCGAGGCTCGGGGTAAATTCGAAGATTCTGGGGTGGATTCGAAGGTCTTGGGGTGCGTTTTGAGGTCTTTGGGCGGGTTTGGGGTGAATTTGGGTGTCCTGGAGTTGATTTGGGGGGTCCTGGGTAAATTTAGGATAAACTTGGGTATTGTGGGGTGGATTTTGGGGGGTCCTGGGGCGGATTTGGGGGGTCCCGTGCGGTTTCCAGGGGTCCTGGGGTAGATTTTGGACCAATTCAGGCGTTCCAGACTGGATTTTGGGGGTCCTGGGGTGGATTTTGGGGGTCCTGCGGTAGATTTTGGGGATCCCGTGCAGATTTCAGGGGTCCCGTGCAGATTTTGGGGCTCCTGGGGTAGATTTTGGGGATCCCGTGCAGATTTCAGGGGTCCCGTGCAGATTTTGGGGCTCCTGGGGTGGATTTTGGGGCTCCCGTGCGGATTTTGGGGCTCCTGGGGTAGATTTGGTGGATCCCGTGCAGATTTTGGGGCTCCTGGGGTGGATTTTGGGGCTCCTGGGATGGATTTTGGGGCTCCCGTGCAGATTTTGGGGCTCCTGGGGCGGATTTTGGGGCTCCCGTGCAGATTTTGGGGCTCTTGGGATGGATTTTGGGGCTCCCGTGCAGATTTTGGGGGCTCCTGGGCTGCACCTGCAGATCCCCCGGCGGTTTTGGGGTCACCTCGAGCGTGCCGGGGCTGAATTCCAGCTCCCCGAGCCGGCGTTCCGGGCTCGATTCGGGCGGCGCGGGGGTCCCGGGGGGGGTCCCTGAGCTCCTTTCCCCCCTCCCCAGGACCCCCCCTGGGCCTCGTCCGGCCCCAGCTCCCCTCACCCGGACGCGGGGGACGCCTGGGGCTCGGCGCCCGCCGCGCTGCGAACCATCGAGACCTTCGTCCGTAAAGCCAAATCCTCCAAAAAACGCGGCTTGGGAGCTCCGGAATCGTCCATTTTGGACAAAATGCGTCTCAAAGACTCCCTGTTCGATCTCCCCCCTCCTCAAAACCCACCGGGACCACCGCCCCCTGCCCCGCCCCGGCGGCGGGACCGGCGCAGCCGCCGCGGGGATCCCGGAGGAGGAGGAGGAGGAGGAGGAGGGGGTGGGGGGTCGCGGGGCGGGGGTCGCGGGGATTCGCGGATTCGGCTGAAAAAGAGCAAAAAGCGGCGCTGGAAGAAGGGGGAGCGCGAGGGGCCGGGGCGAGGGGCCGGGGGCTCCCCGAGCGAGACGGACTCGGAGGAGGAGCCCCCCTCCCCTCCCCCACCGCCCCCTCCGCCGCTGCCCCCCGAGGCGGGGAAATTGGGGGGGGGCGGGGGGGGCCCGGGAGGGGTTTTGGGGGGTCCCGGGGGGGGGGTGGGGAAGGAAGGGGGGAGCACGGAGACGAGCAGGGACGGAGACGGCAGCGACAGCGAGGGCGACGCCAGGGTGATGGACGAGGACATCATGGTGGAGTCGGGTGAGTTTTGGGGGAATTTGGGGGGGTTTGGGGTCACTGGAAGGGCCTCAGGGGGGTTTTGGGGTGAGGTTTTGGGTTTTGGGGTCCCTGGAAGGGTCTCAAGGGGATTTTGGGGTGAGATTTTGGGGATTTGGGGTCACTGGAGGGGATGCCAGGGTGATGGACGAGGACATCATGGTGGAGTCGGGTGAGTTTTGGGGGGATTTGGGGGGGTTTGGGGTCACTGGAAGGGTCTCAAGGAGATTTTGGGGTGAGATTTGGGGGTTTTGGGGTGAGATTTGGGGGTTTTGGGGTCCCTGGAAGGGTCTCAGGGGGATTTTGGGGTGAGATTTTGGGGATTTTGGGGTCCCTGGAAGGGTCTAAGGGGGATTTTGGGGTGAGATTTTGGGGGTTTGGGGTCACTGGAGGGGACGCCAGGGTGATGGATGAGGATGTCATGGTGGAGTCGGGTGAGTTTTGGGAGAATTTGGGGGGAATTCGGGGGGGTTTGGGGTCCCTGGAAGGGTCTCAAAAAGATTTTGGGGTGAGATTTTGGGGTTTGGGGGTCACTGGAAGGGTCTCAGGGGGATTTTGGGGTGAGGTTTTGGGTTTTGGGGTCACTGGAAGGGTCTCAGGGGGGTTTTGGGGTGAGATTTTGGGGTTTTGGGGTCACTGGAAGGGCCTCAGGGGGGTTTTGGGGTGAGGTTTGGGGGTTTTGGGGTCCCTGGAAGGGTCTCAGGGGGGTTTTGGGGTGAGATTTTGGGGTTTTGGGGTCACTGGAAGGGTCTCAGGGAGATTTTGGGGTGAGATTTTGGGGTTTTGGTGTCCCTGGAAGGGTCTCAAAAAGATTTTGGGGTGAGATTTTGGGGTTTGGGGTCCCTGGAAGGGTCTCAGGGGGGTTTTGGGGTGAGGTTTGGGGGTTTTGGGGTCCCTGGAAGGGTCTCAGGGGGATTTTGGGGTGAGATTTTGGGGTTTTGGGGTCCCTGGAAGGGTCTCAGGGGGATTTTGGGATGAGATTTTGGGGTTTTGGGGTCCCTGGAAGGGTCTCAAGGGGATTTTGGGATGAGATTTTGGGGTTTGGCATCCCTGGAAGGGTCTCAAGGAGATTTTGGGGTGAGATTTTGGGGTTTGGGGGTCCCTGGAAGGGTCTCAAGGAGATTTTGGGATGAGATTTTGGGGTTTTGGGGTCCCTGGAAGGATCTAAGGGAGATTTTGGGGTGAGATTTTGGGGTTTTGGGGTCACTGGAAGGGTCTCAAGGGGATTTTGGGGTGAGATTTTGGGGTTTTGAGGTCCCTGGAAGGGTCTCAAGGGAGATTTTGGGGTGAGGTTTTGGGGTTTTGGGGTCACTGGAAGGGTCTCAAGGGGATTTTGGGGTGAGATTTTGGGGGTTTGGGGTCACTGGAGGGGACGCCAGGGTGATGGACGAGGACGTGAAGGTGGAGTCTCGGGGGGGTTTTGGGGGGAATTCAGGGGGTTTTGGGGTCTCTGGGAGGGTTTTGGGATGAGGTTTGGGGATTTGGGGGAGTCTCAGGGGGATTTTGGGATGAGATTTTGGGGTTTTGGGGTCCCTGGAAGGGTCTCAAGGAGATTTTGGGGTGAGATTTTGGGGTTTTGGGGTCCCTGGAAGGGTCTCAAGGAGATTTTGGGGTGAGATTTGGGGGTTTTGGGGTCCCTGGAAGGGTCTCAGGGGGGTTTTGGGGTGAGATTTTGGGGTTTGGGGTCCCTGGAAGGGTCTCAAGGAGATTTTGGGGTGAGATTTTGGGTTTTGGGGTCTCTGGAAGGGTCTCAAGGAGATTTTGGGGTGAGATTTGGGGGTTTTGGGGTCCCTGGAAGGGTCTCAAGGGGATTTTGGGGTGAGATTTTGGGGTTTTGGCGTCCTTGGAAGGGTCTCAGGGAGATTTTGGGGTGAGATTTTGGGGTTTTGGGGTCCCTGGAAGGGTCTCAAGGAGATTTTGGGGTGAGATTTTGGGGTTTGGGGTCCCTGGAAGGGTCTCAAGGGAGATTTTGGGGTGAGATTTTGGGGTTTTGGGGTCCCTGGAAGGGTCTCAAGGGGATTCTGGGATGAGATTTTGGGGTTTTGGGGTCCCTGGAAGGGTCTCAGGGAGATTTTGGGGTGAGATTTTGGGGTTTTGGGGTCCCTGGAAGGGTCTCAAGGAGATTTTGGGGTGAGATTTTGGGGTTTGGGGTCCCTGGAAGGGTCTCAAGGGAGATTTTGGGGTGAGATTTTGGGGTTTGGGGTCCCTGGAAGGGTCTCAAGGGAGATTTTGGGGTGAGATTTTGGGGTTTTGGGGTCCCTGGAAGGGTCTCAAGGGGATTCTGGGATGAGATTTTGGGGTTTTGGGGTCCCTGGAAGGGTCTCAAGGGGATTTTGGGGTGAGATTTTGGGGTTTTGGGGTCCCTGGAAGGGTCTCAGGGAGATTTTGGGGTGAGATTTTGGGGTTTTGGGGTCTCTGGAAGGGTCTCAAGGGGATTTTGGGGTGAGATTTTGGGGTTTGGGGTCCCTGGAAGGGTCTCAATGGAGATTTTGGGGTGAGATTTTGGGGTTTGGGGTCCCTGGAAGGGTCTCAGGGGGGTTTTGGGGTGAGATTTTGGGGTTTTAGGGACCCTTTGGGACAGGAATTTTGGAATTTGAGCGATGCCGGGGCAAACGCGGCTGTTCCTGGCGCTTTTGGGGCAGAAATTTGGGATATTTTCCCATTTCCATCACCTTTAAAGCCCCAAACTTCCCCATTTCCACTGCTTTTCCCCATTCTCCCACTCCACACCTCCGTGCTCCCGCCACCCAAAAACTTTGGGACGTTTTACCTTGATGTTTTTGAATTTTCCTGATTTTTTTTTGCATTTTCCTGATTTTTTTTGCATTTTCCTGATTTTTTTTTTGAATTCTCCTGATTTCTTTTTTTTGAATTTTCCTGATTTCTTTTTTTGAATTTTCCTGATTTTTTTTTGAATTTTCCTGATTTTTTTTTGAATTCTCCTGATTTTTTTTTTTGCATTTTCCTGATTTCTTTTTTTGAATTTTCCTGATTTTTTTTGAATTTTCCTGATTTCTTTTTTTGAATTTTCCTTATTTTTTTTTTGAATTTTCCTGATTTCTTTTTGCATTTTCCTGATTTTTTTTTTTGAATTCTCCTGATTCTTTTTTTGAATTTTCCTGACTTTTTTTTTTCATTTTCCTGATTTCTTTTTTTGAATTCTCCTGATTCTTTTTTTAAATTCTCCCGATTTTTTTTTTAAATTCTCCCGATTTTTTTTTGAATTCTCCTGATTTTTTTTTTGAATCCTCCCGAATTTTTTTTGAATTCTCCCGATTTTTTTTTTGAATTCTCCCGATTTTTTTTTTAAATTCTCCCAATTTTTTTTTTAAATTCTCCCGATTTTTTTTTTGAATTCTCCTGATTCTTTTTTTAAATTCTCCCGATTTTTTTTTTGAATTCTCCCGATTTTTTTTTTAATTCTCCCGATTTTTTTTTTTTAATTCTCCCGATTTTTTTTTTTAAATTCTCCCGATTTTTTTTTTTAAAATTCTCCCGATTTTTTTTTTTTAAATTCTCCCGATTTTTTTTTTTAAATTCTCCCGATTTTTTTTTGAATTCTCCCGATTTTTTTTTTGAATTCTCCCGATTGTTTTTTGAATTCTCCTGATTCTTTCTTTAAATCCTCCCAATTCTTCCTTTAAATCCTCCCATTTTTTTTTTTTTTGGAATCCTCCTGATTCTTCCTTTGAATCCTGCTTTTTTTAGGTGACGATTCCTGGGATTTGATCACCTGCTACTGCCAGAAACCCTTCGCGGGCCGGCCCATGATCGAGTGCAGCCAGTGCGGCACCTGGATCCACCTGTCCTGCGCCAAGGTCAAGAAAAACAACGTCCCCGACGTCTTTTATTGCCAAAAATGCCGCGAGGGCCCCCGCAGGGCCGCCCCCGCCACCCCCAGGGCCGCGGGGGACTCCTAAAAACGCCCGGAAAATCCCCAAATCCTGACAAAAAACCCCGCGCTCGCCCCACGCCACCCCGAGGGGCTTTCGGGGCTCCCCAGCCTCGCATCCGGGAGGGTTTGAGGGGTCGGAAGGTGCCCGAAATTGAGAATTTTGGGGGGTTGCGAGCTCTCCTGAAAGTTTAAAAGGTTTGGGGGTTGTTGGTTGGTGCCGGAATTGGGAGGTTTGGGAGTTGGAGGATTGGTGAAATTTCAGGGGTTTGGGGGTTGGGATGCTCTGCCTGAAATCGTGAGGTTTTGGGGGTTGGAGCGGTCCCAAAATCTGAGGGTTTTGGGGGTTGGAACATTCCCAAAATCTGAGGGTTTTGGGGGTTGGAGCAGTCCCAAAATCTGAGGGTTTTGGGGGTTGGAGCAGTCCCAAAATCTGAGGGTTTTGGGGGTTGGAGCAGTCCCAAAATCTGAGGGTTTTGGGGTTTGTAACATTCCCAAAATCTGAGGTTCTTAGGGTTTGGAGCGGTCCCAAAATTTGAGGGTTTTGGGGTTGCAACATTCCCAACATTTGAGGGTTTTGGGGGTTTATACCACTCCCAAAATCTGAGGGTTTTGGGGGTTGCAACATTCCCAAAATTTGAGGTTTTGGGGTTTATACCACTCCCAAAATCTGAGGGTTTTGGGGGTTGTAACATTCCCAAAATTTGAGGTTTTGGGGTTTGTAACCTTCCCTGAAATCGGGAGGTTTGAGGAGGGTGTAACCCCCGCCCCTGCACCCCAAAATCGTGTGGTTTTGGGTTTTTGGGACCCCCAAAATGGGGAATTCCGGGGCATTCTCGCCTCAGATCGGGAGATTTTGGGGTTTGTAACCTTCCCCCCCCCCAAATTGTGAGGATTTGGGGTTCGTAAATCCTCTAAAATTGTGAGATTTTGGGGTCTTCCCCCCTTGAAAATGGGGCGGTTTGGGGGTTTTTTTACCCCTCGCCCCCGAGTCGTGCGGTTTTGGGGTCCCCCAAAATGGGGGATTTTGGGGTCCCAAGCCTCAAATTGTGAGATTTTGGGCTCCTCCTCCCAAAAATGGGGCGGTTTGGGGAGGTCTTTTACCCTCCCCCCCGAGTTGTGGGGTTTTGGGGTTCCAGTTCAAATCTGGGGGGGGGTTTTGGGGTCCCTCATCTGCAGGCCAGGAGGGTTTTGGGGTCCCATTTTTCCCCTGGGGTACGAGATTTGGGGGGGGGTCTCTTACCCCAAATCATGAGGTTTTTTTTTGGGGTCCCCCACCCCCAGGATGGGAAGTTTAAGGGGGGCCCCTGACCCCAAATTAAGATTTGGGGAGCTCCCCCTTTAGATAGGGGAGGTTTGGGGGTCCTCTACCCCAAATTATGAGATTTTGGGGTTCTTCACCCCAAACAAAAAGATTTTGGGGGACCTCCCCCCTAAAATAGGGGGGTTTGGGGGTGTCTTTTGCCCCAAATCGTGAGGTTTTGGGGTGTCCCACCCCCAGGAAAGGAGGATTCAGGGGCCCCACACACCAGACTAAGAGATTTGGGGGGAACTCCCCTAAAATGGGGGAGTTTGGGGTCCCCTACCCCAAAATAAAAGAGTTTTGGGGTTCCCCGCCCCACGTTCTGAGGTTTTGGGGTCCCAGTTACAATTTTGGGGTCCCAGTTAAAATTTGGGGGACTTGTCTAAGTTCAAGGGGGCAAAGTTTGGAGGGTGGGGGTCCCACCCCTAAATTGGGGAGGGGGATTTGGGGATCCCCTCACCCTGAACTCGGAGGTTTTGGAAACAAGTTTTTTCATGTGTGTTATTTTTCTAAACGTTCCTTGCACCCCACTTTTTTTGGGGGGCCTCCCCCAAGTTTTTGGGGGTGTTTAGAGCATCATTTTTCTGGGGGGGGGGGGGAGGGGGAGCACCCCCAGAATGGGCAGGGTCTGTCCCAGTTGGGGGGAGTTTAAGGGGGGGATTTGGGGGATCCCCCCCAAAAACCTCCCCCAGTTGGAATTTGGGGGCCACCCCCCCCCCCCACCACCACCACCTTTTACTCCCTCCCCTCTTTGTTTGAAGGATAATATTTTGGATTTTGGGGGGCTGTAGCCCTCCCCCATTGTAAATAAACGGCGCCGTTGCTTCGTACCTGGGGGTGTTCGTGGCTGTGTGTCCGTCTGCTGCAGCCCAAAGACAAAGGGACGCCCTGAAACGTGAGGGGAAAATGGTGGAGAACGTGAGGGGGGAAAAGGGCGGGAAATGTGAGGGGGGGGAAAGGGTGGAGAATGTGAGGGGGGGAAAGGGTGGGAAATGTGAGGGGAAAATGGCGGAGAACGTGAGGGGGGAAAAGGGCGGGAAATGTGAGGGGGGAAAAGGGTGGAGAATGTGAGGGGGGGAAAAGGGCAGGAAATGTGAGGGGGGAAAAGGGTGGAGAATGTGAGGGGAAAATGGCTGAGAATGTGAGGGGGGAAAAGGGCGGGAAACGTGAGGGGAAAATGGCGGAGAACGTGAGGGGGGAAAAGGGCGGGAAACGTGAGGGGAAAATGGCGGAGAACGTGAGGGGGGAAAAGGGCGGGAAATGTGAGGGGGGACAAAAATGGTGGAGAACGTGAGGGGGGAAAGGGCAGGAAACGTGAGGGGAAAATGGCTGAGAATGTGAGGGGGGAAAAGGGCGGGAAACGTGAGGGGGAGAAAAGGGCGGAGAATGTGAGGGGAAAATGGCTGAGAACGTGAGGGGGGGAAAAGGGCGGGAAACGTGAGGGGAAAATGGCGGAGGACGTAAGGGGGGGAAAAGGGTGGGAAATGTGAGGGGAAAATGGCGGAGAACGTGAGGGGGGGAAAAGGGCGGGAAACGTGAGGGGAAAATGGCGGAGAACGTGAGGGGGAGAAAAGGGCGGAGAATGTGAGGGGAAAAAGGGTGGGAAAAGGTGAGGGGGAACAAAAATGGCGGGAAAAGGTGAGGGGGGGAAAAAGGGCGGGAAAATGTGAGGGGGGAAAAGGGCGGGAAACGTGAGGGGGAACAAAAAGGGTGGGAAAAGGTGAGGGGGGAAAAAGGGCGGAGAATGTGAGGGGGGAAAAAGGGTGGGAAAAGGTGAGGGGGGAAAAAGGGCGGAGAATGTGAGGGGGGAAAAAGGGTGGGAAAAGGTGAGGGGGGAAAAAGGGCGGAGAATGTGAGGGGGGAAAAAGGGCGGGAAACGTGAGGGGGGAAAAAGGGCGGGAAACGTGAGGGGGGGGAAAGGATGGGAAAATGTGAGGGGGAAAAAGGGCGGGAAATGTGAGGGGAGAAAAGGGTGGATCTGCGAGGAGAAGATGGTTGGAAAAGTGAGAGCAAAAACCAACAGGAAACAGGTACAAAGTGGGAAATGTGAGGGGAAAAACGGGTGGGAAATGCGAGGAGAAGAGATGGTGGAAACGTGGCTAAAATGGCAGGAAATTTGAGTGGGAAAAGGTGGAAAATGTGAGGAGAAAATGGCATAAAATTGAGGGGGAAAAGGGTGGGAAAATACTGGGAAACAGAAGGAGAAAAGGGTGGGAAACATGGGCAAAAATTGGTTACAAATGTGATGGGAAAATGGTGAAAACATGGGACGGAAAAGTTCAAGAACCGTGAGGGGGATAAAGGGTGGAAATGTGAAGAGAAAATGGGGGAGACTTGAGGGGGAAAAGGGCAGGAAATGTGAGGGATTTGGGGGGTTCCTGAGGTGTGTTTGGGGGACGCCGAAAGGAACATGTGGAATCCCCAAACTCTCCCCAACGTCCCCACAAAATCCTGCCAAAAACCATGGTTCTAATGAAATTTACGCCCCTAAAGAAACCCATTGATTTGGGGGGGGGGGGGGGGGGTGGTTCCTCTTACAGGAAACCCCAAAAAACGGTGAAAAACCTAGCGTTCTCTTCAAATTTAAATCTCTAAAAATCACTTATTAATTTGGGGGAGTTGCTTCTGAAAACAAACCCTAAAAGCAGTGGAAAAAAGGAGGCTTTTTTTTTTTACATTTTAATCGTTAAAGATCGCCCGTTAATTCCGAAAGAGTCTTCTCTACCATTAAACCTTAAAGAAAATTAACATTTACCTCAATTTAAGCCCCCGGGGAGCCTCGTCCGAGCCTTTAAACCGCGCCCCTCACGCCACGCCACGCCCACATCAACCAGCACCGTGGCAACGCGCCTCGGGGGGGGGGGGGGGGGTGGGGGAAGCGCATCGTTAGCATACATTAGCATTTAAAAAATCACCATAAATTAGCATAGGGAAATGAGCGTGCTCACTACGTTTCCCAGCGTGCCCCGCGCGCCGAGGCCACGCCCACGGCCGTGACCTTGTGTGAGGGGGAAGGGGGGGGAGGGGGCGGCTTGGGGACACCCCGGGGACACCCCCGGACGTATCGCGACAGCGGCGACAGCGGCGACAGCGGCGACAGCGGCGACAGCGGCGACATGGCCGGGCTGGGGCTGGGCGCGGGGCTTCGGCTGCTGCGGCGGATCCCGCCGGGGTGAGGATTTGGGGGGGGAGGGGAAACACCAAAATTGGGGGATTTGGGGGGTTCCTGGAAGGTTCTGGAAGTTGAGGGGTGGGGGGGGGGGGGCGGTGTCGGGATTGTGAGGGGATCCCGGGATTTTGGGGGTTCCGGGGTTGGGGTTTTGGGGGGGGGGGGGTTTGGAGGGTTTTGGGGTTTGGGGGTGTCTCGGGGTTGGGATTTGGGGGGGGTTCTGGAAGGTTCTGGAAGTTGGGTGGGGGGGGGTTTGGGATTGGGATTTGGGGGGGTTTGGAATTTGGGGAGGGGTCCTGGGGGTTTTGGAGGTCGCGGATTTGGGGTTTTGGGGGGTCCTGGAAGCTTCTGGAAGTTGGGGCCTCCCGGGGTTTTTGGGATTCCGGAACTGGAGGAATTTGGGGATCTCGGAGCTTTTTGGGGGGGGGGGGGGGTGTCCCAAATCTTGGGGGGAAACCCCCAGAATTTGGGGAGGGGGTGGGGGTCCCTTTTGAGCCCCCCCCACCCCTCAATTCACAGATTTGGGGGGTCCCGGCTGCAGAGCACGCACGAGGCGCAGGTAGGGACCCCCAAATCCCCCCAAAATTAACCCAAAATGACCCCAAACCAATCCTAAAGCGCCGCCCCTCCCCCCTCGCGTGACGTCATAACTGGGGCAAAGGTCGGGCGGTGGAAACTGGGGGAAAGGTCAAGGGCGGGGATGGGGGGGGGATCGGGGGGTCCCGGGGGGGGATTTTGGGGGGTCTTGAGAAGGTTTTGGGGAGATTTGGGGGGTCCTGGGGGGGTTTGAGGGGGTTTTGGGGAGGGGTTGGGGGGTCCTGAGGGGGTTTGGGGAAGAATTGGGGGAGTTGGGGAGGTTTTGGGGGGGATTTGAAGGGGATTTTGGGGTACAGGGGAGATTTTTGGGGGGTCTGAGGGGGGATTTTGGGGGTCCTGGAGGGGTTTGGGGGAGATTTGGGGGGGTCCTGCAGGGGTTTTGGGAGGGATTTGGGGGCTCCTGGGGGGATTTGGGGGGATCCTGGCAAGATTTTGGGGATGATTTTGGGAGTCTCTGCTGGGTTTTTTTGGGGGTTCCTCCCCCTTTTCCCCAGGCCGCGCTCCCCAAAACTGGGACCACCACGGCCACCGGAGCCCCCCCGAAATCCCAGAGCAGCCTCGAGGTGAGTGGGGGGTCCTGGAGGGATTTGGGGGGTCCTGGGGGGCATTTGGGGGTCCTGGGGGGATTTTGGGGTCCTGGGGGGATTTGGGGGATCCTGGAGGGGATTTGGGGGGTCCTGGAGGGATTTGGGGGGTCCTGGGGGGGATTTGGGGGGTCCTGGAAGGGATTTTGGGGGGTCCTGGAGGGATTTGGGGGGTCCTGGGGGGGATCTGGGGGGTCCTGGAGGGATTTGGGGGGTCCTGGGGGGGATTTGGGGGGTCCTGGAAGGGATTTGGGGGTCCTGGGGGGGATTTGAGGGATCCTGGAGGGGATTTGGGGGGTCCTGGAAGGGATTTGGGGGGTCCTGGGGGGGATTTGGGGTTCCTGGGGGGGATTTGGGGTTCCTGGAAGGGATTTGGGGGGTCCTGGAGGGATTTGGGGGGTCCTGGGGGGGATTTGGGGGGTCCTGGAGGGATTTGGGGGGTCCTGGAAGGGATTTGGGGGGTCCTGGGGGGGATTTGGGGGGTCCTGGAAGGGATTTGGGGGTCCTGGGGGGATTTTGGGGTCCTGGGGGGGATTTGGAGGTTCTGGAAGGGATCTGGGGGGTCCTGGGGGGGATTTGGGGGGTCCTGGAGGGATTTGGGGGGTCCTGGGGGGGATTTGGGGTTCCTGGAAGGGATTTGGGGGGTCCTGGAGGGGATCTGGGGGGTCCTGGGGGGGATTTGGGGGATTTTGGGGGGGATTTGGAGGGGATTTGGGGCAGCTCTGGGGGATTTTGGGGTGCAGGAGGATTTTTTGGGGAGTCTCGGGGAGATTTTGGGGTTTTTTTGGGGGGGTCCCCAAAATTCTTTTGGCCCCCCCAGGAGTCGAAGTCGTTTGCGGTGGGGATGTTCCTGGGGCGCCTCAGCACGGAGCAGGTGTTCCCCTATCCCGCAGGTGAGGGGAGCCCCAAAATCCGGCCCGGGGAGCCCCAAAATCGGGCCCGGGGGAGCCCCAAAATCCGGCCCGGGGAGCCCCAAAACCGGGTCGGGGGAGCCCCAAAATCCGGCCTGGGGGCACCCCAAAATCCGGCCCGGGGAGCCCCAAAACCGGGCCCCAAAGGAGCCCCAAAATCCGGCCCGGGGAGCCCCAAAATCCGGCCTGGGGGAGCCCCAAAACCGGCCCAGGGGAGCCCCAAAATCTGGCCTGGGGGGAGCCCCAAAATCCGGCCCGGGGAGCCCCAAAACCGGGCCCCAAAGGAGCCCCAAAATCCGGCCCGGGGAGCCCCAAAATCGGGCCCAGGGCACCCCAAAACCGGGCCCAGGGGAGCCCCAAAATCCGGCCCGGGGAGCCCCAAAATCCGGCCCGGGGAGCCCCAAAATCGGGCCCAGGGGAGCCCCAAAATCGGGCCCAGGGGAGCCCCAAAATCGGGCCCGGGGAGCCCCAAAATCCGGCCCGGGGGAGCCCCAAAACCGGGCCCCAAAGGAGCCCCAAAACCGGGCCCCGGGGAGCCCCAAAACCGGCCCGGGGAGCCCCAAAATCCGGCCTGGGGGAGCCCCAAAACCGGCCCAGGGGAGCCCCAAAATCCGGCCTGGGGGGAGCCCCAAAATCCGGCCTGGGGGAGCCCCAAAACCGGGCCCCAAAGGAGCCCCAAAATCCGGCCCGGGGAGCCCCAAAATCTGGCCTGGGGGCACCCCAAAACCGGGCCCCAAAGGAGCCCCAAAATCCGGCCCTGGGGAGCCCCAAAATCGGGCCAGGGGCACCCCAAAATCCGGCCCTGGGGAGCCCCAAAACCGGGCCAGGGGAGCCCCAAAATCCGGCCTGGGGGCACCCCAAAACCGGGCCAGGGGCACCCCAAAATCGGGCCCAGGGGAGCCCCAAAATCTGGCCCGGGGAGCCCCAAAACCGGGCCCGGGGGAGCCCCAAAACCGGGCCCGGGGAGCCCCAAAATCTGGCCTGGGGGGAGCCCCAAAATCCGGCCCGGGGGAGCCCCAAAATCGGGCCTGGGGGGAGCCCCAAAATCGGGCCCAGGGGAGCCCCAAAATCCGGCCTGGGGGGAGCCCCAAAATCGGGCCCGGGGAGCCCCAAAATCCGGCCTGGGGGCACCCCAAAACCGGGCCCCAAAGGAGCCCCAAAATCGGGCCCGGGGGAGCCCCAAAATCGGGCCCTGGAGATCCCAGGGAATTCTGGGGGAATTTGGGAATTTGGGGGGGATTTTGGGGGGATTTGGGGGAGATTTTGGGGGGATTTGGAGAGATTTGGGGGGGATTTTGGGGGGATTTTGGGGGAGATTTTGGGAAGATTTTGGGGGAGATTTTGGGGGGATTTGGGGAAGATTTTGGGGAGATTTGGAGAGATTTGGGGGGGATTTTGGGGGGATTTTGGGGAAGATTTTGGGGGGATTTGGGGAAGATTTTGGGGGGATTTTGGGGAGATTTTGGGGAGATTTTGGGGGGATTTGGGGAAGATTTTGGGGGAGATTTTGGGGGGATTTTGGGAAGATTTTGGGGGGATTTTGGGGAGATTTTGGGGGGATTTTGGGGAGATTTTGGGGAAGATTTTGGGGGAGATTTTGGGGGGATTTGGAGAGATTTGGGGGGGATTTTGGGGGGATTTGGGGAAGATTTTGGGGGAGATTTTGGGGGGATTTTGGGGAGATTTTGGGGGGATTTGGGGAAGATTTTGGGGGAGATTTTGGGGGGATTTTGGGAAGATTTTGGGGGGATTTTGGGGAGATTTTGGGGGGATTTTGGGGAGATTTTGGGGGGATTTGGGGAAGATTTTGGGGGAGATTTTGGGGGGATTTTGGGGAAGATTTTGGGGGGATTTTGGGGGGATTTTGGGGGGAAATCTGGGGGCTTTTTCGAGGAGATTTGGGGGAGTTTTGGGAGAATTTTAGGGTGGTTTGGGGGGTATTGAAGGGAATTTTGAGATGATTTTGGGGTAATTTTGGGGAGAATTTTGGGATAGTTTTGGGGGAATTTTGGGGAGAATTTTGGATGGAATTTGAGGAGAATTTTGAGAGGATTTTGGGATAATTTAAGGATAATTTCAGGATCATTTCACGGTAACTTTGGAGTAGTTTTGGGATAATTTTGGGATAATTTAAGGACAATTTCAGGATAATTTTGCGGTAACTTTGGGATAACTTTGGGATAATTTTTGGATAATTTTTGGATAATTTTGAGATAACTTTGGGATAACTTTGGGATACTTTTTGGATAATTTTAGGATCATTTTACGATAACTTTGGGATAACTTTGGGACAATTTTAGGATCATTTGGGATAATTTAGGATAACTTTGGGATAATTTGGGATAATTTAGGATCATTTGGGATCATTTAGAATTATTTGGGATAATTTGGGATAACTTTGGGATAATTTCAGGATCATTTTAGGATAACTTTGGGATAAATTTGGGACAATTTTAGGATAATTTGGGATAACTTTGGGATAACTTTGGGATAATTTCAGGATCATTTTAGGATAACTTTGGGATAAATTTGGGACAATTTTAGGATAATTTAGGATAATTTGGGATAAATTTGGGACAATTTTAGGATCATTTGGGATAATTTAGGATAACTTTGGGATAATTTGGGATAACTTTGAGATAATTTGGGATAATTTAGGATAACTTTGGGACAATTTTAGGATCATTTGGGATAATTTAGGATAACTTTGGGATAATTTGGGATAACTTTGGGATAATTTGGGATAATTTAGGATAACTTTGGGACAATTTAGGATCATTTGGGATAATTTAGGATAACTTTGGGATAATTTCAGGATCATTTTAGGATAACTTTGGGTTAAATTTGGGACAATTTTAGGATAATTTGGGATAATTTGGGATAATTTGGGATAACTTTGGGACAATTTAGGATCATTTGGGATAATTTAGGATAACTTTGGGATAATTTGGGATAACTTTGGGATAACTTTGGGATAATTTCAGGATCATTTTAGGATAACTTTGGAACAATTTTAGGATCATTTGGGATAATTTAGGATAACTTTGGGATAATTTTAGGATCATTTGGGACAATTTAGGATAACTTTGGGATAATTTGGGATAACTTTGGGATAATTTGGGATAACTTTGGGACAATTTTCTCCTTCCCCCCCTCAAGTCCTAACGGAGGACCAGGAACAAACCCTCCGGGAGCTCGTGGGCCCCGTCAGCCGCTTCTTTGAGGTAAAACCCCACGATTTGGGCATTTTGGGAGCTGCCACCCCCCCTCGGGGAAGGGCTCTGGAATTCCGGGAGCGCTCCCGAGGCCCCGAAAATTCCCAAAAATTCCCGAAATTCCCGAAATTCTGGGCAGGAAGTGAACGACCCCGCCAGGAACGACGCCCTGGAGAAGGTGGAGGACGAGACCATGAAGGGGCTCAAGGAGCTCGGGGTCTTCGGGCTCCAGGTGCCCCCCGAATTTGGGGGGCTGGGACTCAACAACACCCAGGTGACCCCCCCAGAGGCACCCCCAGAATTTTGGGGATCCCCCAAATCCCATCCTGGGAACTCCCAGTGCTCCCAGTAACTCCCAGTGCCCTCCCAGTCTGCTCCGAACTGCCCCAAACCCCTCCAAAATCTCCTCAGTTCCCCCCCAAATCCTTCCCAAATCCCTCTGAGAGCCCCAAATCCCCCCCAGATCCCATCCCAGTAACCCCCAGTAACTCCCAGTGACTCCCAGTGACTCCCAGTGACTCCCAGTGACTCCCAGTGACTCCCAGTGCCCTCCCAGTGCCCTCCCAGTGCCCTCCCAGTCTGCTCTGAACTGCCCCAAACCCCTCCAAAATCTCCTCAATTCCCCCCCAAATCCTTCCCAAATCCCTCTGAGAGCCCCAAATCCCCCCCAAGCCCCTTCCCAGGAACTCCCAGTGGCTCCCAGTAACTCCCAGTGCTCCCAGTCCCCCCCAAACCCCCTCGCGGTGCCCTCCCAGTCCCTCCCAGTCCCCCCAAACCCCCTCGCGGTGCCCTCCCAGTAACTCCCAGTCCCTCCCAGTCCCCCCCATACCCCCTGGCGGTGCCCTCCCAGTCCCTCCCAGTGCTCCCAGTCCCCCCCAAACCCCCTCAGATCCATTCCCAGTCCCTCCCAGTGCTCCCAGTCCCCCCCAAACCCCCTCGCGGTGCCCTCCCAGTCCCTCCCAGTGCTCCCAGTCCCCCCCATACCCCCTCGCGGTGCCCTCCCAGTGCCTCCCAGTGCTCCCAGTCCCCCCCAAACCCCCTCGCGGTGCCCTCCCAGTGACTCCCAGTCCCTCCCAGTCCCCCCCAAACCCCCTGGCGGTGCCCTCCCAGTCCCTCCCAGTGCTCCCAGTCCCCCCCAAACCCCCTCGCGGTGCCCTCCCAGTCCCTCCCAGTGCTCCCAGTCCCCCCCAAAACCCCTGGCGGTGCCCTCCCAGTGACTCCCAGTGCTCCCAGTCCCCCCCAAACCCCCTGGCGGTGCCCTCCCAGTCCCTCCCAGTGCTCCCAGTCCCCCCCAAACCCCCTCAGATCCATTCCCAGTCCCTCCCAGTGCTCCCAGTCCCCCCCAAACCCCCTCGCGGTGCCCTCCCAGTCCCTCCCAGTGCTCCCAGTCCCCCCCATACCCCCTCGCGGTGCCCTCCCAGTGCCTCCCAGTGCTCCCAGTCCCCCCCAAACCCCCTCGCGGTGCCCTCCCAGTGACTCCCAGTCCCTCCCAGTCCCCCCCAAACCCCCTGGCGGTGCCCTCCCAGTCCCTCCCAGTGCTCCCAGTCCCCCCCAAACCCCCTCGCGGTGCCCTCCCAGTCCCTCCCAGTGCTCCCAGTCCCCCCCAAAACCCCTGGCGGTGCCCTCCCAGTGACTCCCAGTGCTCCCAGTCCCCCCCAAACCCCCTCAGATCCATTCCCAGTCCCTCCCAGTAACTCCCAGTGCTCCCAGTCCCCCCAAAACCCCCTCACGGTGCCCTCCCAGTGCTCCCAGTGCTCCCAAACCCACTGGCGGTGCCCTCCCAGTGCCTCCCAGTCCCTCCCAGTCCCCCCCAAACCCCCTCAGATCCATTTCCAGTCCCTCCCAATAACTCCCAGTGCTCCCAGTCCCCCCCAAACCCCCTGGCGGTGCCCTCCCAGTGACTCCCAGTCCCTCCCAGTCCCCCCCAAACCCCCTGGCGGTGCCCTCCCAGTCCCTCCCAGTGCTCCCAGTCCCCCCCAAACCCCCTCGCGGTGCCCTCCCAGTGACTCCCAGTGCTCCCAGTCCCCCCCAAACCCCCTCAGATCCATTCCCAGTCCCTCCCAGTAACTCCCAGTGCTCCCAGTCCCCCCCACACCCCCTCGCGGTGCCCTCCCAGTGCTCCCAGTCCCCCCAAACCCCCTCGCGGTGCCCTCCCAGTCCCTCCCAGTGCTCCCAGTCCCCCCCAAACCCCCTCGCGGTGCCCTCCCAGTCCCTCCCAGTGCTCCCAGTCCCCCCCAAACCCCCTCGCGGTGCCCTCCCAGTCCCTCCCAGTGCTCCCAGTCCCCCCCAAACCCCCTCGCGGTGCCCTCCCAGTCCCTCCCAGTGCTCCCAGTCCCCCCCAAACCCCCTCGCGGTGCCCTCCCAGTCCCTCCCAGTGCTCCCAGTCCCCCCCATACCCCCTCGCGGTGCCCTCCCAGTCCCTCCCAGTGCTCCCAGTCCCCCCCAAACCCCCTCGCGGTGCCCTCCCAGTCCCTCCCAGTGCTCCCAGTCCCCCCCAAACCCCCTCGCGGTGCCCTCCCAGTAACTCCCAGTCCCTCCCAGTCCCCCCCAAACCCCCTCGCGGTGCCCTCCCAGTCCCTCCCAGTGCTCCCAGTCCCCCCCAAACCCCCTGGCGGTGCCCTCCCAGTAACTCCCAGTCCCTCCCAGTACGCGCGGCTGGTGCAGATCGTGGGCCAGCACGACCTGGCCGTGGGGATCACGCTGGGCGCGCACCAGTCCATCGGCTTCAAGGGGCTGCTGCTGTACGGGAGCGGCCAGCAGAGGGAGCGCTACCTGCCGCGGCTGGCCAGCGGTACTGGGCATACTGGGAGCACTGGGAGCACTGGGAGCACTGGGAATGGCAGAGGGAGCGCTACCTGCCGCGGCTGGCCAGCGGTACTGGGCATACTGGGAGCACTGGGAGCACTGGGAGCACTGGGAATGGCAGAGGGAGCGCTACCTGCCGCGGCTGGCCAGCGGTACTGGGCATACTGGGAGCACTGGGAGCACTGGGAGCACTGGGAATGGCAGAGGGAGCGCTACCTGCCGCGGCTGGCCAGCGGTACTGGGCATACTGGGAGCACTGGGAGCACTGGGAGCACTGGGAATGGCAGAGGGAGCGCTACCTGCCGCGGCTGGCCAGCGGTACTGGGCATACTGGGAGCACTGGGAGCACTGGGAGCACTGGGAATGGCAGAGGGAGCGCTACCTGCCGCGGCTGGCCAGCGGTACTGGGCATACTGGGAGCACTGGGAGCACTGGGAGCACTGGGAATGGCAGAGGGAGCGCTACCTGCCGCGGCTGGCCAGCGGTACTGGGCATACTGGGAGCACTGGGAGCACTGGGAGCACTGGGAATGGCAGAGGGAGCGCTACCTGCCGCGGCTGGCCAGCGGTACTGGGCATACTGGGAGCACTGGGAGCACTGGGAGCACTGGGAATGGCAGAGGGAGCGCTACCTGCCGCGGCTGGCCAGCGGTACTGGGCATACTGGGAGCACTGGGAGCACTGGGAGCACTGGGAATGGCAGAGGGAGCGCTACCTGCCGCGGCTGGCCAGCGGTACTGGGCATACTGGGAGCACTGGGAGCACTGGGAGCACTGGGAATGGCAGAGGGAGCGCTACCTGCCGCGGCTGGCCAGCGGTACTGGGCATACTGGGAGCACTGGGAGCACTGGGAGCACTGGGAATGGCAGAGGGAGCGCTACCTGCCGCGGCTGGCCAGCGGTACTGGGCATACTGGGAGCACTGGGAGCACTGGGAGCACTGGGAATGGCAGAGGGAGCGCTACCTGCCGCGGCTGGCCAGCGGTACTGGGCATACTGGGAGCACTGGGAGCACTGGGAGCACTGGGAATGGCAGAGGGAGCGCTACCTGCCGCGGCTGGCCAGCGGTACTGGGCATACTGGGAGCACTGGGAGCACTGGGAGCACTGGGAATGGCAGAGGGAGCGCTACCTGCCGCGGCTGGCCAGCGGTACTGGGCATACTGGGAGCACTGGGAGCACTGGGAATGGCAGAGGGAGCGCTACCTGCCGCGGCTGGCCAGCGGTACTGGGCATACTGGGAGCACTGGGAGCACTGGGAGCACTGGGAATGGCAGAGGGAGCGCTACCTGCCGCGGCTGGCCAGCGGTACTGGGCATACTGGGAGCACTGGGAGCACTGGGAGCACTGGGAATGGCAGAGGGAGCGCTACCTGCCGCGGCTGGCCAGCGGTACTGGGCATACTGGGAGCACTGGGAGCACTGGGAGCACTGGGAATGGCAGAGGGAGCGCTACCTGCCGCGGCTGGCCAGCGGTACTGGGCATACTGGGAGCACTGGGAGCACTGGGAGCACTGGGAATGGCAGAGGGAGCGCTACCTGCCGCGGCTGGCCAGCGGTACTGGGCATACTGGGAGCACTGGGAGCACTGGGAGCACTGGGAATGGCAGAGGGAGCGCTACCTGCCGCGGCTGGCCAGCGGTACTGGGCATACTGGGAGCACTGGGAGCACTGGGAGCACTGGGAATGGCAGAGGGAGCGCTACCTGCCGCGGCTGGCCAGCGGTACTGGGCATACTGGGAGCACTGGGAGCACTGGGAGCACTGGGAATGGCAGAGGGAGCGCTACCTGCCGCGGCTGGCCAGCGGTACTGGGCATACTGGGAGCACTGGGAGCACTGGGAATGGCAGAGGGAGCGCTACCTGCCGCGGCTGGCCAGCGGTACTGGGCATACTGGGAGCACTGGGAGCACTGGGAGCACTGGGAATGGCAGAGGGAGCGCTACCTGCCGCGGCTGGCCAGCGGTACTGGGCATACTGGGAGCACTGGGAGTACTGGGAGCACTGGGAATGGCAGAGGGAGCGCTACCTGCCGCGGCTGGCCAGCGGTACTGGGCATACTGGGAGCACTGGGAGCACTGGGAGCACTGGGAATGGCAGAGGGAGCGCTACCTGCCGCGGCTGGCCAGCGGTACTGGGCATACTGGGAGCACTGGGAGCACTGGGAGCACTGGGAATGGCAGAGGGAGCGCTACCTGCCGCGGCTGGCCAGCGGTACTGGGCATACTGGGAGCACTGGGAGCACTGGGAGTACTGGGAATGGGAATGGGGATGGGAATGTTCCCAAAATATTCCCAAAACGGTCCCAAAATATTCCCAAAATATTCCCAGAGAATCCCCGGAATGTGCCCCAAAAATTCACCCAAAAGATCCCGAAACCGTCCCAAAAATCCACCCAAAAGATTCCTGGAAATTCTCCCGGAATTTCCTGGAATTTGGGATTTTCGGGGGGTTCGGAGGGGTTTGGGCGGTTTTGGGTCATTCCGGGTGGGATTTTTGGGGATTTTGGGGGATTTTGGAAACCCTGGGAATTCCTGGGAGTCTCTGGCCATTCCCAAACTCCCAGAACTCCCAAAATTCCTGATTTTTGTGGAATTTGGGGACTCTCAGAGTGGGATTTGGGCGGTTTTGGGTCATTCCAGGTGGGATTTTCAGGAATTTTGGGGGATTTTGGGGGATTTTCGGGGATTTTTGGGGGATTTTGGGGGATTTTCGGGGATTTTTCGAACCCTGGGAATCCTGGGGACCCCGTGGGGGTTTCTGGCCATTCCCAAACTCCCAGAACTCCCGAAATTCCCGATTTTGGGGAATTTGGGGACTCTCAGAGTGGAATTTGGGTGGGATTTGAGCTGTTTTGGGTCATTCCGGGTGGGATTTTCGGGGATTTTTGGGGATTTGGGGCATTTTCGGGGATTTTTCGAACCCTGGGAATCCTGGGGACCCCGTGGGGGTTTCTGGCCATTCCCAAACTCCCAGAACTCCCAAAATTCCCGATTTTTAGGGGATTTGGGGACTCTCAGAGTGGGATTTGGGTGGGATTTGGGCGGTTTTGGGTCATTCCGGGTGGGATTTTCAGGAATTTTGGGGGATTTGGGGGGATTTTCGGGGATTTTTGGGGGATTTTGGGGGATTTTCGGGGATTTTTGGAACCCTGGGAATCCTGGGGACCCCGTGGGGGTTTCTGGCCATTCCCAAACTCCCAGAACTCCCGAAATTCCCAATTTTTAGGGGATTTGGGGACTCTCAGAGTGGGATTTGGGTGGGATTTGGGTGGTTTTGGGTCATTCCGAGTGGGATTTTCGGGGAATTTTTGGGGATTTTGGAAACCCTGGGACTTCCCGGGAGTCTCTGACCATTCCCAAACTCCCAGAACTCCCAAAATTCCCGATTTTGGGGCGATTTGGGGACTCTCAGAGTGGGATTTGGGTGGGATTTGGGCGGTTTTGGGTCATTCCGGGTGGGATTTTCAGGAATTTTGGGGATTTTGGGGGATTTTCGGGGATTTTTGGAACCCTGGGAATCCTGGGGACCCCGTGGGGGTTTCTGGCCATTCCCAAACTCCCAGAACTCCCAAAATTCCCGATTTTGGGGGGATTTGGGGACTCTCGGAGTGGAATTTGGGTGGGATTTGGGCGGTTTTGGGTCATTCCGAGTGGGATTTTTGGGGATTTTGGGGGATTTTCGGGGATTTTCGGAACCCTGGGAATCCTGGGGACCCCGTGGGGGTTTCTGGCCATTCCCAACCTCCCAGAACTCCTGAAATTCCCAATTTTGGGGGGATTTGGGGACTCTCAGAGTGGGATTTGGGTGGGATTTGGGTGGTTTTGGGTCATTCCGGGTGGGATTTTTGGGGATTTTTGGGGATTTTCAGGGATTTTCGGAATCCTGGGAATTCTGGGGACCCCGTGGGGGTTTCTGGCCATTCCCAAACTCCCAGAACTCCCAAAATTCCCGATTTTGGGGGGATTTGGGGACTCTCGGAGTGGAATTTGGGTGGGATTTGAGCTGTTTTGGGTCATTCTGGGTGGGATTTTCGGGGATTTTTGGGGATTTTGGGCATTTTCGGGGATTTTCGGAACCCTGGGAATCCTGGGGACCCCGTGGGGGTTTCTGGCCATTCCCAACCTCCCAGAACTCCCGAAATTCCCGATTTTTGTGGAATTTGGGGACTCTCAGAGTGGGATTTGGGTGGGATTTGGGTGGTTTTGGGTCATTCCGGGTGGGATTTTTGGGGAATTTTGGGGATTTTGGGAACCCTGGGAATCCTGGGGATCCCGTGGGGGTTTCTGGCCATTCCCAAACTCCCAGAACTCCTGAAATTCCCAATTTTGGGGGGATTTGGGGACTCTCAGAGTGGGATTTGGGTGGGATTTGAGCTGTTTTGGGTCATTCCGAGTGGGATTTTTGGGGATTTTTGGGGGATTTTCGGGGATTTTCGGAACCCTGGGAATCCTGGGGACCCCGTGGGGGTTTCTGGCCATTCCCAAACTCCCAGAACCCCCAAAATTCCCAATTTTTGTGGGATTTGGGGACTCTCAGAGTGGGATTTGGGTGGGATTTGGGCGGTTTTGGGTCATTCCGGGTGGGATTTTTGGGGATTTTTGGGCATTTTCGGGGATTTTCGGAACCCTGGGAATCCTGGGGATCCCGTGGGGGTTTCTGGCCATTCCCAAACTCCCAGAACTCCTGAAATTCCCGATTTTGGGGGGATTTGGGGACTCTCAGAGTGGGATTTGGGTGGGATTTGGGCTGTTTTGGGTCATTCTGAGTGGGATTTTTGGGGAATTTTGGGGATTTTGGGAACCCTGGGAATCCTGGGGATCCCGTGGGGGTTTCTGGCCATTCCCAAACTCCCAGAACTCCTGAAATTCCCAATTTTGGGGGGATTTGGGGACTCTCAGAGTGGGATTTGGGTGGGATTTGAGCTGTTTTGGGTCATTCCGAGTGGGATTTTTGGGGATTTTTGGGCATTTTCGGGGATTTTCGGAACCCTGGGAATCCTGGGGATCCCGTGGGGGTTTCTGGCCATTCCCAAACTCCCAGAACTCCTGAAATTCCCAATTTTGGGGGGATTTGGGGACTCTCAGAGTGGGATTTGGGTGGGATTTGGGCTGTTTTGGGTCATTCTGAGTGGGATTTTTGGGGAATTTTGGGGATTTTGGGAACCCTGGGAATCCTGGGGACCCCGTGGGGGTTTCTGGCCATTCCCAAACTCCCAGAACTCCCAAAATTCCCGATTTTGGGGGGATTTGGGGACTCTCAGAGTGGGATTTGGGTGGGATTTGGGCTGGATTGGGTCATTCCGGGTGGGATTTTTGGGGAATTTTGGGGATTTTGGGAACCCTGGGAATCCGGGGGACCCCGTGGGGGTTTCTGGCCATTCCCAAACTCCCAGAACTCCCAAAATTCCCGATTTTTAGGGGATTTGGGGACTCTCAGAGTGGGATTTGGGTGGGATTTGGGCTGGTTTGGGTCATTCCGGGTGGGATTTTCGGGGATTTTGGGGGATTTTGGGGGATTTTCAGGGATTTTTCGAACCCTGGGAATCCTGGGGACCCCGTGGGGGTTTCTGGCCATTCCCAAACTCCCAGAAGTCCCAAAATTCCCGATTTTTAGGGGATTTGGGGACTCTCAGAGTGGGATTTGGGTGGGATTTGGGCGGTTTTGGGTCGTTCCGGGTGGGATTTTCAGGAATTTTGGGGATTTTGGGGGATTTTCGGGGATTTTTCGAACCCTGGGAATCCTGGGGACCCCGTGGGGGTTTCTGGCCATTCCCAAACTCCCAGAACTCCCAAAATTCCCGATTTTGGGGTGATTTGGGGACTCTCAGAGTGGGATTTGGGTGGGATTTGGGCGGTTTTGGGTCATTCCGGGTGGGATTTTTGGGGAATTTTGGGGATTTTGGGAACCCTGGGAATCCTGGGGACCCCGTGGGGGTTTCTGGCCATTCCCAACCTCCCAGAACTCCCGAAATTCCCAATTTTTGTGGAATTTGGGGACTCTCAGAGTGGGATTTGGGTGGGATTTGGGCGGTTTTGGGTCATTCCGAGTGGGATTTTTGGGGAATTTTGGGGATTTTGGGAATCCTGGGGATCCCGTGGGGGTTTCTGGCCATTCCCAAACTCCCAGAAGTCCCAAAATTCCCGATTTTGGGGCGATTTGGGGACTCTCAGAGTGGGATTTGGGTGGGATTTGGGCTGTTTTGGGTCATTCTGGGTGGGATTTTCAGGAATTTTGGGGATTTTGGGGGATTTTCGGGGATTTTTCGAACCCTGGGAATCCTGGGGACCCCGTGGGGGTTTCTGGCCATTCCCAAACTCCCAGAACTCCTGAAATTCCCAATTTTGGGGGGATTTGGGGACTCTCGGAGTGGAATTTGGGTGGGATTTGGGCTGGTTTGGGTCATTCCGGGTGGGATTTTTGGGGGATTTTTGGGGATTTTCGGAACCCTGGGAATCCTGGGGACCCTGTGGGGGTTTCTGGCCATTCCCAAACTCCCAGAACTCCTGAAATTCCCAATTTTGGGGGGATTTGGGGACTCTCAGAGTGGGATTTGGGTGGGATTTGAGCTGGTTTGGGTCATTCCGAGTGGGATTTTTGGGCATTTTCGGGGATTTTCGGAACCCTGGGAATTCTGGGGATCCCGTGGGGGTTTCTGGCCATTCCCAAACTCCCAGAACTCCCAAAATTCCCGATTTTGGGGCGATTTGGGGACTCTCAGAGTGGGATTTGGGTGGGATTTGGGCGGTTTTGGGTCATTCCAGGTGGGATTTTCAGGAATTTTGGGGGATTTTGGGGGATTTTCGGGGATTTTTGGGGGATTTTCGGGGATTTTCGGGGATTTTTTGAACCCTGGGAATCCTGGGGACCCCGTGGGGGTTTCTGGCCATTCCCAAACTCCCAGAACTCCCAAAATTCCCGATTTTGGGGGGATTTGGGGACTCTCGGAGTGGAATTTGGGTGGGATTTGGGCGGTTTTGGGTCATTCCGAGTGGGATTTTTGGGGATTTTGGGGGATTTTCGGGGATTTTCGGAACCCTGGGAATCCTGGGGACCCCGTGGGGGTTTCTGGCCATTCCCAACCTCCCAGAACTCCCGAAATTCCCGATTTTTGTGGAATTTGGGGACTCTCAGAGTGGGATTTGGGTGGGATTTGGGTGGTTTTGGGTCATTCCGGGTGGGATTTTTGGGGATTTTTGGGGATTTTCAGGGATTTTCGGAATCCTGGGAATTCTGGGGACCCCGTGGGGGTTTCTGGCCATTCCCAAACTCCCAGAACTCCCAAAATTCCCGATTTTGGGGGGATTTGGGGACTCTCGGAGTGGAATTTGGGTGGGATTTGAGCTGTTTTGGGTCATTCTGGGTGGGATTTTCGGGGATTTTTGGGGATTTTGGGCATTTTCGGGGATTTTCGGAACCCTGGGAATCCTGGGGACCCCGTGGGGGTTTCTGGCCATTCCCAACCTCCCAGAACTCCCGAAATTCCCGATTTTTGTGGAATTTGGGGACTCTCAGAGTGGGATTTGGGTGGGATTTGGGTGGTTTTGGGTCATTCCGGGTGGGATTTTTGGGGAATTTTGGGGATTTTGGGAACCCTGGGAATCCTGGGGATCCCGTGGGGGTTTCTGGCCATTCCCAAACTCCCAGAACTCCTGAAATTCCCAATTTTGGGGGGATTTGGGGACTCTCAGAGTGGGATTTGGGTGGGATTTGAGCTGTTTTGGGTCATTCCGAGTGGGATTTTTGGGGATTTTTGGGGGATTTTCGGGGATTTTTGGAACCCTGGGAATCCTGGGGACCCCGTGGGGGTTTCTGGCCATTCCCAAACTCCCAGAACTCCCGAAATTCCCGATTTTGGGGTGATTTGGGGACTCTCAGAGTGGGATTTGGGTGGGATTTGGGCTGGTTTGGGTCATTCCGGGTGGGATTTTTGGGGATTTTGGGAACCCTGGGAATCCTGGGGACCCCGTGGGGGTTTCTGGCCATTCCCAACCTCCCAGAAGTCCCGAAATTCCCGGTTTTCAGGGGAGTGGCTGGCTGCTTTCTGCCTGACGGAGCCCGGGAGCGGCTCCGACGCCGCCTCCATCCGGACCAGGGCCACCCCCAGCCCCTGCGGCACCTTCTACACCCTGGAGGGGGAAAAGATCTGGATCAGGTGGGAATTCCGGGAATGTTTCCCCCTGGCATTCCCGATTTCCCCTGGCATTCCCGATTTCCCCCCTCTAATTCCCATTTTCCCCTCTAATTCCCGATTTCCCCTCTATAATTCCCATTTTCCCCCTGTAATTCCCATTTCCCCTCCATAATTCCCAGTTTCCCCCCTGTAATTCCCATTTTCCCCTCTATAATTCCCTGTTTTCCTCTCTGTAATTCCCATTTCCCCCTGTAATTCCCATTTCCCCCCTGTAATTCCCATTTCCCCTCCATAATTCCCATTTCCCCCCTGTAATTCCCATTTCCCCTCCATAATTCCCAGTTTCCCCCTGTAATTCCCATTTTCCCCTCTATAATTCCCGGTTTTTCTCTCTGTAATTCCAATTTTCCCCTCTATAATTCCCATTTCCCCCCTCTGTAATTCCCAGTTTCCCCCCTGTAATTCCCGGGTTTCCCCCTCTATAATTCCTGGTTTTTCTCTCTATAATTCCCATTTTCCCCTCTATAATTCCCATTTCCCCCCTGTAATTCCCATTTCCCCTCCATAATTCCCAGTTTCCCCCCTGTAATTCCCGGGTTTCCCCCTCTATAATTCCTGGTTTTTCTCTCTATAATTCCCCATTTCCCCTCTATAATTCCCATTTTCCCCTCTATAATTCCCGGTTTTTCTCTCTGTAATTCCAATTTTCCCCTCTGCAATTCCCATTCCCCTCTATAATTCCCATTCCCCCCCTGCAATTCCCGGTTTCCCCCCTGCAATTCCCATTTTCCCCTCTATAATTCCCAGTTTCCCCCTGTAATTCCCATTTTCCCCTCCATAATTCCCATTTCCCCCCCTGTAATTCCCATTTCCCCCCTGTAATTCCCGGGTTTCCCCCTCTATAATTCCTTGTTTCCCCCTGTAATTCCCAGATTTCCCCGGTGATTCCCGATTCCCCCCCTGTAATTCCCATTTCCCCTCCATAATTCCCTGTTTTCCCCTCTATAATTCCCCATTTCCCCTCTGTAATTCCCATTTCCCCTCTATAATTCCCATTTCCCCCCTGTAATTCCCATTTCCCCCTCTATAATTCCCATTTCCTCTCTGTAATTCCCGGTTTCCCCTCTGCAATTCCTGATTTCTCTCTATAATTCCCATTTCCCCTCTATAATTCCCTGTTTTCCCCTCTGTAATTCCCAGTTTTTCCCCCCTGTAATTCCCGGGTTTTCCCCTGCAATTCCCGATTTCCCCTCTATAATTCCCATTTCCCCTCTGTAATTCCCATTCCCCCCCCGTAATTCCCATTTTCCCCTCTATAATTCCCTGTTTTCCCCTCCATAATTCCCCATTTTCCCCTCTATAATTCCCCATTTCCCCTCTATAATTCCCATTTTCCCCTCTATAATTCCCATTTCCCCCCTGCAATTCCCATTCCCCTCTATAATTCCCATTTTCCCCTCTATAATTCCCGGTTTTTCTCTCTATAATTCCCATTTCCCCCCTGCAATTCCCATTCCCCTCTATAATTCCCATTTCCCCCCTGTAATTCCCTGTTTTCCCCCCTGCAATTCCCATTTCCCCCCTGTAATTCCCATTTCCCCCCTGCAATTCCCAGTTTCCCCCCTGCAATTCCCCATTTCCCCTCTATAATTCCCATTTTCCCCTCTATAATTCCCGGTTTTTCTCTCTGTAATTCCAATTTTCCCCCCTGCAATTCCCATTTCCCCCCTGTAATTCCCATTTCCCCCCTGTAATTCCCTGTTTTCCCCCCTGCAATTCCCATTCCCCCCTGCAATTCCCATTTCCCCCCTGTAATTCCCTGTTTTCCCCCCTGTAATTCCCATTTCCCCCCTGCAATTCCCATTTCCCCCCTGTAATTCCCATTTCCCCCCTGTAATTCCCTGTTTCCCCCCCTGCAATTCCCATTTCCCCCCTGTAATTCCCATTCCCCCCCTGCAATTCCCTGTTTTCCCCCCTGCAATTCCCATTCCCCTCTATAATTCCCGGTTTTTCTCTCTGCAATTCCCATTTCCCCCCTGCAATTCCCATTTCCCCCCCTGCAATTCCCATTTTCCCCTCTATAATTCCCCATTTCCCCCCTGTAATTCCCATTCCCCCCTGTAATTCCCATTTTCCCCTCTAATTCCCGATTTCCCCTCTGTAATTCCCAGTTTTTCCCCCCTCTATAATTCCCATTTTCCCCTCTATAATTCCCTGTTTCCCCCCTGTAATTCCCAGTTTCCCCCCGGTGCTTCCCGCAGTAACGGCGGCATCGCGGAGCTGTTCACGGTGTTCGCGCAGACGCCGCTGCCGGACGAGCGCACGGGGCAGCCCCGGGACCGGATCACGGCGTTCCTGGTGGAGCGCGGCTTCGGCGGCGTCTCCCAGTGAGCCGGGAATGGCCCCGGGAATTCCGGGAATGAGCCAGGGAATGGCCCCGGGAATGAGCCCGGGAATGAGCCAGGGAATGGCCCCGGGAATGGCCCCGGGAATGGCCCCAGGAATTCCGGGAATAACCTCGGGAATGAGCCAGGGAATGGCCCCGGGAATTCCGGGAATGAGCCAGGGAATGAGCCAGGGAATGGCCCCGGGAATGAGCCAGGGAATGGCCCCGGGAATTCCGGGAATGAGCCAGGGAATGGCCCCGGGAATTCCGGGAATGAGCCAGGGAATGAGCCCGGGAATGGCCCCGGGAATTCCGGGAATAACCCCGGGAATGAGCCAGGGAATGAGTCCGGGAATGGCCCCGGGAATTCCGGGAATAACCTCGGGAATGAGCCAGGGAATGGCCCCGGGAATTCCGGGAATCACCCCGGGAATCACCCCGGGAATGAGCCCGGGAATGGCCCCGGGAATGAGTCCGGGAATAACCTCGGGAATGAGCCAGGGAATGAATCAGGGAATGAGCCCGGGAATTCCGGGAATAACCTCGGGAATGAGCCAGGGAATGAGTCCGGGAATGAGTCCGGGAATGGCCCCGGGAATTCCAGGAATAACCTCGGGAATGAGCCTGGGAATGGCCCCGGGAATGAGTCCGGGAATGGCCCCGGGAATTCCGGGAATAACCCCGGGAATGAGCCAGGGAATGAGCCAGGGAATGGCCCCAGGAATTCCGGGAATAACCTCGGGAATAACCCCGGGAATGAGCCAGGGAATCCCGGGAATGGCTCTGGGAATGAGTCCGGGAATGGCTCCGGGAATGAGCCAGGGAATTCCAGGAATTCTGGGAATGAGCCTGGGAATCACCCCGGGAATGGCCCCGGGAACGAGCCCGGGAATTCTGGGAATAACCCCAGGAATTCCAGGAATGGCCCTGGGAATTCCGGGAATGACCGCGGGGATGAGCCCGGGAATGGCCCCGGGAATTCCGGGAATCACCCCGGGAATGGCCCCAGGAATTCCGGGGATTCGGGGCTTTGCAGGGAGAAACGGGGGGGAAATGAGGGCGTTTGGGGGGGAAATTTAGGGATTTGCAGGGAATTTTAGGGGGATTTGGAGGGGATTTTAAGGGATTGGGGAGGGGTTTGGGGGGAAATTTGGGGGAATTTTTAGGGATTTTGGGGGGGGGATTTTGGGGGGGGATTTAAGGAGATTTTTAGGGATTGGGGAGGAAGTTTCGGATTTCGGGGAGATTTTTAGGGATTTTTCCCGCCCCATTCACGCTGTGTTTTCCCCCCCATTCCCGCTGTTTATTCCCATTCCCGCTGTTTTCCCCCCCTATTCCTGATGTTCCTCCATTCCCATTCCCCCCCATTCCCACTGTTTTTTCCCCCATTCCCGCTGTTTTTCCCGCCCCATTCCCACTGTTTCTCCCCCATTCCCATTCCCGCTGTTTTCCCACCCCATTCCCACCATTCCCTTCCCCATTCCCGCTGTGTTTTCCCCCATTCCCACTGTTTCTCCCCCATTCCCATTCCCATTCCCGCTGTTTTCCCACCCCATTCCCGCTGTTTTTCCCATCCCCATTCCCTGTTTTTCCCATTCCCTGTTTTTCCCACCCCATTCCCATGCCCATTCCCATCCCCATTCCCTGTTTCCCCCATCCCCATTCCCTGTTTTTCCCACCCCATTCCCACCCCATTCCCTGTTTCCCCATTCCCTGTTTTCCCACCCCATTCCCCATTTCCCCATTCCCGCTGTTTTTCCCATCCCCATTTCCCCATTCCCGTTTCCCCATTCCCCTTTCCCCATTCCCTGTTTTTCCCCTTTTCCCCATTCCCGTTTCCCCATTTCCCCATTCCCATTTCCCCATCCCCATTTCCCCATCCCCATTTCCCCATTCCCCGTTTCCCCATTCCCGTTTCCCCATTTCCCCATTCCCGTTTCCCAATTCCCCATTCCCCATTCCCGTTTCCCAATTCCCGTTTCCCAATTCCCGTTTCCCAATTCCCATTTCCCCATTCCCCATTCCCGTTTCCCAATTCCCGTTTCCCAATTCCCGTTTCCCAATTCCCATTTCCCCATTCCCCATTCCCCATTCCCGTTTCCCCATTCCCCATCCCCATTTCCCCATCCCCTTTTCCCCATCCCCGTTTCCCTGTTTTTCCCACCCCATTCCCTGTTTCCCCATCCCCATTCCCCATTCCCATTCCCCATTCCCATTCCCCATCCCCATTCCCCATCCCCGTTTCCCCATCCCCATTTCCCCATCCCCATTTCCCCATTCCCCATTTCCCCATCCCCATTTCCCCATCCCCATTTCCCCATCCCCATTTCCCCATTCCCCATTCCCCATTCCCATTCCCCATCCCCATTCCCATTTCCCCATTTCCCCATCCCCGTTTCCCCATCCCCATTTCCCCATTCCCACCCCATTCCCTGTTTCCCCATTCCCCATTCCCCCATCCCCATTTCCCCATTCCCCATTTCCCCATCCCCATTTCCCCATCCCCATTTCCCCATCCCCATTTCCCCATTCCCCATTCCCCATTCCCATTCCCCATCCCCATTCCCATTTCCCCATTTCCCCATCCCCGTTTCCCCATTCCCATTTCCCCGTTCCTGTTTCCCCATTTCCCCATTCCCCATTTCCCCATTCCCGTTTCCCCATTTCCCCATTCCCCATTTCCCCATTCCCGTTTCCCCATTTCCCCATCCCCTTTTCCCCATTCCCACCCCATTCCCGTTTCCCCATTCCCGCTGTTTTTCCCATCCCCGTTTCCCCATCCCCATTTCCCCATTCCCACCCCATTCCCTGTTTCCCCATTCCCCATTCCCCCATCCCCGTTTCCCCATCCCCGTTCCTGCTGTCCCCATTTCCCCATCCCCGTTTCCCCATTCCCACCCCATCCCCGTTTCCCCATCCCCTTTTCCCCATCCCCATTTCCCCATTCCCCATTTCCCTATCCCCGTTTCCCCATTCCCCATTCCCATTTCCCCATTCCCATTTCCCCATCCCCATTTCCCCATTCCCATTTCCCCGTTCCCGTTTCCCCATTCCCATTTCCCCATTCCCATTTCCCTGTTCCCATTTCCCCATCCCCATTTCCCCGTTCCTGTTTCCCCATTCCCCATCCCCATTCCCCATCCCCATTTCCCATCCCCATTTCCCCATTCCCATTTCCCCATCCCCATTTCCCCATCCCCATTTCCCCATCCCCATTTCCCCATCCCCATTTCCCCATCCCCATTTCCCCATCCCCATTTCCCCATCCCCATTTCCCCATCCCCATTTCCCCATCCCCATTTCCCCATCCCCGTTTCCCCATCCCCGTTTCCCCATCCCCATTTCCCCATTTCCCCATTTCCCCATTCCCCATTTCCCCATCCCCATTTCCCCATTTCCCCATTTCCCCATTTCCCCATTCCCCATTTCCCCATCCCCATTTCCCCATTCCCATTTCCCCGTTCCCGTTTCCCCATTCCCGTTTTTCCCGTTCCGTGCCGCCAGCGGCCCCCCGGAGCGCAAGCTCGGCATCCGCGCCTCCAACACGGCCTCGGTGCTGCTCGACGGCGTCCGGGTGCCGGCCGGGAACGTGCTGGGAGCGCCGGGCGCCGGCTTCAAGGTGGCCATGAACATCCTCAACAACGGCCGCTTCGGCATGGCCGCCGCCATGGCCGGCACCATGCGCGGGCTGCTGGCCACCGCGGTGAGACTCCCAGCGTTTGGGAATGTTTGGGATCCCGGGATTCCCAAAAAACCCCAAATTCCTGCCCAAATCCACCCCAAATCCAACCCAAATCCAACCCTGAGCCCCCAAACGCGGCCCCTTTGCCATGGCCGGCACCATGCGCGGGCTGCTGGCCACCGCGGTGAGACTCCCAACGTTTGGGAATGTTTGGGATCCCGGGATTCCCAAAAAACCCCAAAAACCCCCAAAAAACTCCGAATTCCTACCCAAATCCAGCCCAAATCCAACCCAAATCCAACCCTGAGCCCCCAAATGCGGCCCCTTCGCCATGGCCGGCACCATGCGCGGGCTGCTGGCCACCGCGGTGAGACTCCCAGCGTTTGGGATCCTGGGATTCCCAAAAAACCCCCAAAACCCCCAAATTCCTACCCAAATCCAGCCCAAATCCAGCCCAAACGCGGCCGCTTTGCCATGGCCGGCACCATGCGTGGGCTGCTGGCCACCGCGGTGAGACTCCCAGCGTTTGGGAATGTTTGGGATCCTGGGATTCCCAAAAAACCCCGAAAAACCACAAAAAACCCCAAATTCCTACCCAAATCCACCCCAAATCCAAACGCGGCCGCTTTGCCATGGCCGGCACCATGCGTGGGCTGCTGGCCACCGCGGTGAGACTCCCAACGTTTGGGAATGTTTGGGATCCCGGGATTCCCAAAAAACCCCAAATTCCTGCCCAAATCCACCCCAAATCCAGCCCAAACGCGGCCCCTTCGCCATGGCCGGCACCATGCGCGGGCTGCTGGCCACCGCGGTGAGACTCCCAACGTTTGGGATCCTGGGATTCCCAAAAAACCCCAAATTCCTGCCCAAATCCAGCCCAAATCCAACCCAAATCCAACCCTGAGCCCCCAAACGCGGCCGCTTCACCATGGCCGGCACCATGCGCGGGCTGCTGGCCCACGGTGAGACTCCCAACGTTTGGGATCCTGGGATTCCCAAAAAACCCCCAAAAACCCCGAAATTCCTACCCAAATCCAGCCCAAATCCAGCCCAAATCCCTGAAAATCCCCAAAAACCCCAAATTCCTACCCAAATCCACCCCAAATCCACCCCAAACCCAAACGCGGCCCCTTCGCCATGGCCGGCACCGTGCGGGGGCTGCTGGCCACCACGGTGAGAGTCCCCAAATTTGGGAATGTTTGGGATCCCGGGATTCCTAAAAAACCCCAAATTCCTGCCCAAATCCACCCCAAATCCAGCCCAAACGCGGCCCCTTTGCCATGGCCGGCACCATGCGCGGGCTGCTGGCCACCGCGGTGAGACTCCCAACGTTTGGGAATGTTTGGGATCCCGGGATTCCCAAAAAACCCCGAAAAACCACAAATTCCTGCCCAAATCCAGCCCAAATCCACCCCAAATCCAGCCCAAACCCAAACGCGGCCCCTTTGCCATGGCCGGCACCATGCGCGGGCTGCTGGCCACCGCGGTGAGACTCCCAGCGTTTGGGATCCTGGGATTCCCAAAAAACCCCCAAAAACCCCGAAATTCCCACCCAAATCCACCCCAAATCCAACCCAAATCCCCGAAAATCCCCAAAAACCCCAAATTCCCACCCAAATCCACCCCAAATCCACCCCAAAATGGCCCCAAACGCGGCCCCTTTGCCATGGCCGGCACCGTGCGGGGGCTGCTGGCCCACGGTGAGATTCCCCAAATTTGGGAATGTTTGGGATCCTGGGATTCCCAAAAAACCCCAAAAAACCCCAAATTCTTACCCAAATCCACCCCAAAATGGCCCCAAACGCGGCCCCTTCGCCATGGCCGGCACCATGCGCGGGCTGCTGGCCACCGCGGTGAGAGTCCCAACGTTTGGGAATGTTTGGGATCCTGGGATTCCCAAAAAACCCCAAAACCCCCGAATTCCTACCCAAATCCAGCCCAAATCCAGCCCAACCCTGAGCCCCCAAACGCGGCCCCTTCGCCATGGCCGGCACCGTGCGCGGGCTGCTGGCCACCGCGGTGAGACTCCCAGCGTTTGGGAATGTTTGGGATCCTGGGATTCCCAAAAAACCCCAAAATTCCCACCCAAATCCAACCCAAATCCAACCCAAATCCAACCCTGAGCCCCCAAACGCGGCCGCTTCGCCATGGCCGGCACCGTGCGGGGGCTGCTGGCCCACGGTGAGACTCCCAACGTTTGGGAATGTTTGGGATCCTGGGATTCCCAAAAAACCCCAAAATTCCCACCCAAATCCAACCCAAATCCCCGAAAATCCCCAAAAACCCCAAATTCCCACCCAAATCCACCCCAAATCCAGCCCAAAATGGCCCCAAACGCGGCCCCTTCGCCATGGCCGGCACCGTGCGGGGGCTGCTGGCCCACGGTGAGAGTCCCAAAATTTGGGAATGTTTGGGATCCCGGGATTCCCAAAAAACCCCAAAAACCCCTGAGGAAATGGGGAAAATCCCCAGGAAAACGGGCAATTCCCACCCAAATCTGAGCCCGGGTTCCGAAACTCCCCCCGGCCCTAAAATCCCGTTGGGATTTCTGGGAAAGCCCCGGGGATCCCGAAATTCCTGAAAATCAGGGACGCTCTGGGATCCTGAAATTCCTGGAAATGAGGAAAAAAATCTTGGGAAAAGGAAAAAAAAATAGGGAAAAAAAAAAAAAAATCACCAAAAAAATTCCCCCCAAATCTGAGGGAGGGGATGGGAAAAAGGGCCCAAAAAATCCCAAATTCCCACCCAAATCCAAGGCAGAGCCCAAATCCTGAATTTTGGAGATTCCCGAATTTTGGGGGAGCCCGGAATTCCCAACATCCCGAAAAACCCCGAGGAAATGGGAAAAAAGCCCCAAAAAATCCCAAATTCCCACCCAAATCCAAGGCAGAGCCCAAATCCTGAATTTTGGAGATTCCCGAATTTTTTGGGGATGGCTCCGGACACCCTGGAACAGCCCCAGCCCCGAAATCCCAAAAAAAACCCCAAAAATCCCCAAATTCCTCCCCAAAATCCACAGAAACCCCCCCAAAATTCCCCCAAATTCCCTCCAAACCCCTCCCTTTTTCCCCAAAATTTGGGGATCCCCGCCAAATTCACGAAAATCCCCCCAAATTCCCCAAAAATCCCCCAAAAAACGCCCTCGAAAAGCCCCAAATTTCCCCCAAAATTTGGGAATTCCCCCCCATTCCCTCCCAAATCCCTAAAAATCCCTAAAAAATCCCCCAAAATCCCCCCAAATTTGGGGAATTCCCCCAAAATTCCCTCCCAAATCCCTGAAAATCCCTAAAAATTCCCCCCAAAATTTGGGGAATTCCCCCAAAATTCCCTCCCAAATCCGTGAAAATCCCTAAAAATTCCCCCAAATCCCCCCAAATTTGGGGAATTCCCCCAAAATTCCCTCCCAAATCCATGAAAATCCCTAAAAATTCCCCCCAAATCCCCCAGAATTTGGGGAATTCCCCCAAAATTCCCTCCCAAATCCATGAAAATCCCTAAAAATTTCCCCCAAATCCCCCCCAGAATCCCCCCAAATTTGGGGAATTCCCCCAAAATTCCCTCCCAAATCCCTGAAAATCCCTAAAAATTCCCCCAAATCCCCCCAAATTTGGGGAATTCCCCCAAAATTCCCTCCCAAATCCATGAAAATCCCTAAAAATTCCCCCAAAATCCCCCCAAATTTGGGGAATTCCCCCAAAATTCCCTCCCAAACCCGTGAAAATCCCTAAAAATTCCCCCAAATCCCCCCAAATTTGGGGAATTCCCCCAAAATTCCCTCCCAAATCCGTGAAAATCCCTAAAAATTCCCCCCAAATCCCCCCAAATTTGGGGATTTTTCCCAAAATTCCCTCCCAAATCCGTGAAAATCCCTAAAAATTCCCCCAAATCCCCCCAAATTTGGGGAATTCCCCCAAAATTCCCTCCCAAATCCATGAAAATCCCTAAAAATTTCCCCAAAATCCCCCCAAATTTGGGGAATTCCCCCAAAATTCCCTCCCAAATCCCTGAAAATCCCTAAAAATTCCCCCCAAATCCCCCCAAATTTGGGGAATTCCCCCAAAATTCCCTCCCAAATCCATGAAAATCCCTAAAAATTCCCCCCAAATCCCCCCAAATTTGGGGAATTCCCCCAAAATTCCCTCCCAAATCTGTGAAAATCCCTAAAAATTCCCCCAAATCCCCCCAAATTTGGGGAATTCCCCCAAAATTCCCTCCCAAATCCCTGAAAATCCCTAAAAATTCCCCCAAATCCCCCCAAATTTGGGGAATTCCCCCAAAATTCCCTCCCAAATCCGTGAAAATTCCTAAAAATTCCCCCAAATCCCCCCAAATTTGTGGAATTCCCCCAAAATTCCCTCCCAAATCCGTGAAAATTCCTAAAAATTCCCCCAAATCCCCCCCAAAATCCCCCCAAATTTGGGGAATTCCCCCAAAATTCCCTCCCAAATCCGTGAAAATCCCTAAAAATTCCCCCAAATCCCCCAGAATTTGGGGAATTCCCCCAAAATTCCCTCCCAAATCCCTGAAAATCCCTAAAAATTCCCCCAAATCCCCCCAAATTTGGGGAATTCCCCCAAAATTCCCTCCCAAATCCGTGAAAATCCCTGAAAATTCCCCCCAAATCCCCCCAAATTTGGGGAATTCCCCCAAAATTCCCTCCCAAATCCGTGAAAATCCCTGAAAATTCCCCCCAAATCCCCCCAAATTTGGGGAATTCCCCCAAAATTCCCTCCCAAATCCGTGAAAATCCCTAAAAATTCCCCCAAATCCCCCCAAATTTGGGGAATTCCCCCAAAATTCCCTCCCAAATCCCTGAAAATCCCTAAAAATTCCCCCCAAATCCCCCCAAATTTGGGGAATTCCCCCAAAATTCCCTCCCAAATCCGTGAAAATCCCTGAAAATTCCCCCCAAATCCCCCCAAATTTGGGGAATTCCCCCAAAATTCCCTCCCAAATCCGTGAAAATCCCTAAAAATTCCCCCAAATCCCCCCAAATTTGGGGAATTCCCCCAAAATTCCCTCCCAAATCGGTGAAAATCCCTAAAAATTCCCCCCAAATTTGGGGAATTCCCCCAAAATTCCCTCCCAAATCCGTGAAAATCCCTAAAAATTCCCCCCAAAATTTGGGGAATTCCCCCAAAATTCCCTCCCAAAACCATGAAAATCCCTAAAAATTCCCCCAAAATCCCCCCAAATTTGGGGAATTCCCCCAAAATTCCCCCAAATCCGTGAAAATCCCTAAAAATTCCCCCCAAAATTTGGGGAATTCCCCCAAAATTCCCTCCCAAATCCCTGAAAATCCCTAAAAATTCCCCCCAAATCCCCCCAAATTTGGGGAATTCCCCCAAAATTCCCTCCCAAATCCGTGAAAATCCCTAAAAATTCCCCAAAATCCCCCCAAATTTGGGGAATTCCCCCAAAATTCCCTCCCAAATCCATGAAAATCCCTAAAAATTCCCCCCAAATCCCCCCAAATTTGGGGAATTCCCCCAAAATTCCCTCCCAAATCCGTGAAAATCCCTAAAAATTTCCCCAAAATCCCCCCAAATTTGGGGAATTCCCCCAAAATTCCCTCCCAAATCCGTGAAAAATTCCTAAAAATTCCCCCAAAATCCCCCCAAAATTTGGGGAATTCCCCCAAAATTCCCTCCCAAATCCGTGAAAATCCCTAAAAATTCCCCCCAAATCCCCCCAAATTTGGGGAATTCCCCCAAAATTCCCTCCCAAATCCGTGAAAATCCCTAAAAATTCCCCCAAATCCCCCCAAATTTGGGGAATTCCCCCAAAATTCCCTCCCAAATCCGTGAAAATCCCTAAAAATTTCCCCCAAATCCCCCCAAATTTGGGGAATTCCCCCAAAATTCCCTCCCAAATCCGTGAAAATCCCTAAAAATTCCCCCCAAATTTGGGGAATTCCCCCAAAATTCCCTCCCAAATCCGTGAAAATCCCTAAAAATTCCCCCCAAAATTTGGGGAATTCCCCCAAAATTCCCTCCCAAAACCATGAAAATCCCTAAAAATTCCCCCAAAATCCCCCCAAATTTGGGGAATTCCCCCAAAATTCCCTCCCAAATCCGTGAAAATCCCTAAAAATTTCCCCCCAAATTTGGGGAATTCCCTCCAAATTCCCTCCCAAATCCGTGAAAATCCCTAAAAATTCCCCCCAAATCCCCCCAAATTTGGGGAATTCCCCCCCAAATCCCCCAAAATCTCCCCCAAAAAGCCCCAAAATCCTCCCCAAATCCCCCCAAATCCCCAAAAACGCCCTCAAAAAGCCCCAAATTCCCCCCAGAAACTTGAGAATTCCCCCAAAATTCCCTCCCAAATCCAGGAAAATCCCCAAAAATCCCCCAAAATCTGGGAAAATTCCCCCAAAATCTCCCTGAAAAATCCCCCAAATCCTTCCCGAAATTCCCGAAAAATCCCCCAAAATCCCTCCCCACATTTTGGGATTCCCCTCCCCCCCCAGGTTTCCCACGCTTCCAACCGCTCCCAGTTTGGGGCCAAAATCCACGAATTTGGGGCCATCCAGGAGAAGTTGGCCCGGATGGCGATGCTGCATTACGTCACCGAGGTGGGGCCGCGCAATTCCGGGCATTTTGGGGCATTTTGGGGCATTTTGGGGGAATTTGAGGGGATTTTTGGGGGAATTTTGGGGCATTTTGAGGGGATTTTGGGGGAATTTCGGGGCTTTTTGGGGGAATTTCGGGGCTTTTTGGGGGGAATTTCGGGGATTTTTTGGAGAGATTTGGGGGTAATTCCTGAAATTTGGGGGGGATTTTTGGGAATTTTGGGGCATTTTGGGGCGTTTTGGGGGAATTTCGGGGCTTTTTGGGGGGGAATTTCGGGGATTTTTTGGAGAGATTTGGGGCATTTTGAGGGGATTTTGGGGGAATTTCGGGGCTTTTTGGGGGAATTTTGGGGATTTTTTGGAGAGATTTTGGGGAAATTCCTGAAATTTGGGGGGAATTTTTGGGAATTTTGGGGCATTTGGGGGGAATTTCGGGGCATTTTGGGGCATTTTGAGGGGATTTTGGGGGAATTTCGGGGCTTTTGGGGGGGAATTTCGGGGATTTTTTGGAGAGATTTGGGGGTAATTCCTGAAATTTGGGGGGGATTTTTGGGAATTTTGGGGCATTTTGGGGGAATTTCGGGGCTTTTTGAGGGGATTTTGGGGGCATTTTGAGGGGCTTTTTGGGGGAATTTTGGGGCATTTTGAGGGGATTTTGGGGGAATTTCGGGGCTTTTTGGGGGGAATTTCGGGGATTTTTTGGAGAGATTTTGGGGTAATTCCTGAAATTTGGGGGGGATGTTTGGGAATTTTGGGGCTTTTTGGAGAGATTTTGGGGTAATTCCCCAAATTTTGGAGGTTTGGGGGGGATTTTTGGGGATTTTCATGGATTTGGGAGGGATTTTGGGGGGGATTTGGGGCTTTTTGAGGGCGTTTTGAGTGATTTTTGGGGAATTTGGGGGGGATTTTGGGGCTTTTTGGGGGGAGATTTTGGTGGATTTTGGGCAATTCCGGGCGGATTTTGAGCAATTCCGGGCGGATTTTGGGTGGATTTTGGGGGGAAATTTGGGCAATTCCGGGTGGATTTTGGGCAATTCCGGGTGAAAATTGGGGACTTCCGGGTGGATTTTGGGGAATTTTGGGTGGATTTTGTGGAATTCCGGGTGGATTTTGGGCAATTCCGTGCGGATTTTGAGGAATTTCGGGTGGATTTTGAGCAATTCCGGGTGGATTTTGGGGAATTTGGGTGGATTTGGGGGGGAAATTTGGGGAATTCCGGGTGGATTTTGGGGAATTCCGGGTGGATTTTGGGGAATTTGGGTGGATTTGGGGGGGAAATTTGGGGAATTCCGGGTGGATTTTGGGGAATTTTGGGTGGATTTTGTGGAATTCCGGGTGGATTTTGGGCAATTCCGGGCGGATTTTGGGCAATTCCGGGTGGATTTTGAGCAATTCCGGGCGGATTTTGGGCGATTCCGGGCGGATTTTGGGTGGATTTTGGGCGATTCCGGGCGGATTTTGGGCAATTCCGGGTGGATTTTGAGCAATTCCGGGCGGATTTTGGGCAATTCCGGGCGGATTTGGGCAATTCCGGGTGGATTTTGGGCGATTCCGGGCGGATTTTGAGGAATTCCGGGTGGATTTTGGGTGGATTTTGGGCAATTCCGGGTGGATTTGGGGCAATTCCGGGCGGATTTTGGGCAATTCCGGGCGGGTTTTGAGGAATTCCGGGCGGATTTTGGGTGGATTTTGGGCGATTCCGGGCGGATTTTGGGTGGATTTTGGGCGATTCCGTGCGGATTTTGGGCAATTCCGGGTGGATTTTGGGTGGATTTTGGGCGATTCCGGGTGGATTTTGGGTGGATTTTGGGCGATTCCGGGCGGATTTTGGGTGGATTTTGGGCGATTCCGGGCAGATTTTGAGGAATTCCGGGTGGATTTTGGGCAATTCCGGGTGGATTTTGGGTGGATTTTGAGCAATTCCAGGTGGATTTGGGGCGATTCCGGGCGGATTTTGGGTGGATTTTGGGCGATTCCGGGCGGATTTTGGGTGGATTTTGGGCGATTCCGTGCAGATTTTGGGCAATTCCGGGCGGATTTTGGGCGATTCCGGGCGGATTTTGGGCAATTCCGGGTGGATTTTGGGCAATTCCGGGTGGATTTGGGGCGATTCCGGGCGGATTTTGGGTGGATTTTGGGCGATTCCGTGCAGATTTTGGGCAATTCCGGGCGGATTTTGAGCAATTCCGGGCGGATTTTGTGGAATTCCGGGCGGATTTTGGGCAATTCCGGGCGGATTTTGGGCGATTCCGGGCGGATTTTGGGTGGATTTTGGGCAATTCCGGGCGGATTTTGAGCAATTCCGGGCGGATTTTGGGCAATTCCGGGCGGATTTGGGCAATTCCCGCTTTTCCCAGTCCATGGCCTTCCTGGTCAGCGCCAACATGGACCGAGGTGACCCCGACTTCCAGCTCGAGGCGGCCATCAGCAAAATCTTCGGCTCCGTGAGGAATTTCGGGAATTTCCCGGGATTTTGGGGGGTCCTGGGGGGGCCCTCCAGGAATTTTGGGGAGTTTCGGGTGGATTTGAGGAGATTCCCAAATTTTGGGGGGGTTTGGGGAGGGGAGGGAGGGGAGAAGTTTTTTTGGGGGGGGGATTTGGGGGATTTTCCCGAATTTTTGGGGTCCTGGGGTGCTCTGAGGGCGATTCCCGAATTTTTTTGGGGGGGGATTTGGGGAATTTGGGGGGGAATTGGGAAATTCTGGGTGGATTTTGAGGAATTTGGGGAATTCTGGGGGGAAGTTGGGGGGAAATTTTGGGAATTCTGGGTGGATTTGGGGGAATTTGGGTGGAATTTGGGTGGAATTTGGGGAATTCTGGGTGGATTTTGGGGGGAAATTTTGGGAATTCCGGGTGGATTTTGGGGAATTTGGGTGGATTTCCCGGGAATTTGGGTGGAATTTGGGTGGAATTTTGGGAATTCCGAGTGGATTTTGGGCAATTCCGAGTGGATTTTGGGCAATTCCGGGTGGATTTCCCAGGAATTTTGGCCCCATCCCGAATTTCGGGCCCCTCCTGGACGTTCCCAGCGGGATTTGGGGGCATTTTGGGGCAATTTGGGGAATTTTCCCGGCTGCGCTCCAGCCCCGAATCCCCGAATTTTCCCAAAATTCCCGGGATTTTTCCCAAAATTCCCCCTTTTCTCCCCAAATCCCAGGAGGCCGCCTGGGCCGTGGCCGACGAGTGCATCCAGGTCATGGGGGGGATGGGCTTCATGCAGGTGAGATTTGGGGCCAAATCCGGGGATTTTGGGGCTTTCCCGGGATTTTGGGAGGATCTCTGATTTTTGGGGGGTCCTGGGGGTTGGGAATTGCCGGAATTTTGGGGGAAATTCCCGGGATTTTGGGGCTTTCTGATGGATTTTGGGGGGGAGGTTGGGGATTTTTGGGGTCGTTTTCCCGGGATTTTGGGGGACTTTTCCTGGTTTTTCTTTGTTTTCCTGGGTTTTTGGGGCTTTTCCCGGGATTTTGGGGTCATTCCCCTCCATTTCTGCTTTTTTCCCTTTTTTTTTTCGGTTTTCCCTTGCTTTGTTTTTTTGAGAATTTTCCGGAGTTGTTTCGGGGAATTTTCTGGGTTTTTTGGGGAATTTTCCAGGGTTGATTTTGGGAATTTTCTGGGGTTGTTTTGTTGGGAATTTTCTGGGTTTTTTTGGGAATTCTCTGGGTTTTTTTGGGGAATTCTCCAGGGTTGTTTTTTGGGAATTTCCCGGGGTATTTTTGGGGATTCTCCGGGGTTGTTTTTTGGGAATTCTCCGGGGATGTTTTTGGGAATTCTCCCGGGTTGTTTTTGGGACTTTTCCAGGTTTTTTTGGGGGGAATTTTCTGGGGTATTTCTGGGAATTCTCCAGGGTTTTTTTGGGAATTCTCCGGGGTTGTTTTTTGGGAATTCTCCGGGGTTTTTTGGGAATTCTCCGGGGTTTTTTGGGGATTCTCCGGGGTTTTTTTTGGGAATTCTCCCAGGTTGTTTTTTGGGAATTTTCTGGGGTATTTTTGGGAATTCTCCAGGGTTTTTTTGGGAATTTTCTGGGGTTGCTTCGGGGAATTTTCCAGGGTTTTTTTTTTTTTAATTTTCCGGGGTATTTTTGGGAATTTTCCGGGGTTTTTTTTGGAATTTCCCGGGGTTGTTTTTGGGAATTTTCTGGGGTATTTTTTTGGGAATTCTCCAGGGTTTTTTTTTAATTCTCCAGGGTTTTTTTGGGGAATTCTCCGAGGTGTTTTGGGAATTCTCCGGGGTTGTTTTTTGGGAATTCCCCGGGGTTTTTTGGGAATTCTCCGAGGTGTTTTGGGAATTCTCCAGGGTTTTTTGGGAATTCTCCGGGGTTGTTTTTTGGGAATTCCCCGGGGTTTTTTGGGAATTCTCTGGGGTTGTTTTTTGGGAATTCTCTGGGGTTTTTTGGGAATTCCCCGGGGTTTTTTGGGAATTCTCCGGGGTTTTTTGGGAATTCTCCGGGGTTGTTTTTTGGGAATTCTCCGGGATTTTTTGGGAATTCTCTGGGGTTGTTTTTTGGGAATTCTCCGGGGTTGTTTTTTGGGAATTCCCCGGGGTTTTTTGGGAATTCTCCGGGGTTTTTTGGGAATTCTCCGGGGTTGTTTTTTGGGAGTTCTCCGGGGTTGTTTTTTGGGAATTCTCTGGGGTTGTTTTTTGGGAATTCCCCGGGGTTTTTTGGGAATTCTCCGGGATTTTTTGGGAATTCTCTGGGGTTGTTTTTTGGGAATTCTCCGGGGTTTTTTGGGAATTCTCCGGGATTTTTTGGGAATTCTCTGGGGTTGTTTTTTGGGAATTCTCCGGGGTTTTTTGGGGATTCTCCGGGGTTTTTTTTGGGGATTCTCCGGGGTTTTTTTTGGGAATTCTCTGGGGTTGTTTTTTGGGAATTCTCCGGGGTTTTTTGGGAATTCCCTGGGGTTTTTTGGGAATTCTCCGGGGTTTTTTGGGAATTCTCCGGGGTTGTTTTTTGGGAGTTCTCCGGGGTTGTTTTTTGGGAATTCTCTGGGGTTGTTTTTTGGGAATTCCCCGGGGTTGTTTTTTGGGAATTCCCCGGGGTTTTTTGGGAATTCTCTGGGGTTGTTTTTTGGGAATTATCCGGGGTTGTTTTTTGGGAATTTTCTGGGTTTTTTTGGGAATTCTCTGGGGTTTTTTGGGGAATTCTCCAGGGTTGTTTTTTGGGAATTTCCCGGGGTATTTTTGGGGATTCTCCGGGTTTTTTTTGGGAATTCTCCGGGGATGTTTTTGGGACTTTTCCAGGTTTTTTTGGGGGGAATTTTCCGGGGTATTTTTGGGAGTTCTCCAGGGGTTTTTTTGGAATTCTCCAGGGTTTTTTTGGGAATTCTCCGGGGTTGTTTTTTGGGAATTCCCCGGGGTTTTTTGGGAATTCTCCGGGGTTTTTTGGGAATTCTCCGGGGTTGTTTTTTGGGAATTCTCTGGGGTTATTTTTTGGGAATTCTCCGGGATTTTTTGGGAATTCTCCGGGGTTGTTTTTTGGGAATTCTCCGGGGTTGTTTTTTGGGAATTCTCCGGGATTTTTGGGGAATTCTCCGGGGTTTTTTGGGAATTCTCCGGGGTTGTTTTTTGGGAATTCTCTGGGGTTGTTTTTGGGAATTTTCTGGGGTATTTTTTTTGGGAATTCTCCAGGGTTTTTTTTTAATTCTCCAGGGTTTTTTTTGGGAATTCTCTGGGGTTGTTTTTTGGGAATTCTCCGGGGTTTTTTGGGAATTCTCCGGGGTTTTTTTTGGGAATTCTCTGGGGTTGTTTTTTTGGGAATTTTCTGGGGTATTTTTGGGGATTCTCCGGGGTTTTTTGGGAATTCTCCGGGGTTGTTTTTTGGGAATTCTCCGGGGCCATTCCCGCCGGGCTCCCTCCCTGCAGGAGCCGGGTGTGGAGCGGGTGCTGCGGGACCTGAGGGTTTTCCGCATCTTCGAGGGCACCAACGACGTCCTGCGGCTCTTCGTGGCCCTGCAGGGCTGCCAGGTGCACTGGGAGCACTGGGAGGGACTGGGAGGGAAGTGGGAGGGGACTGGGAGGGAAGTGGGAGGGAACTGGGAGCCATTGGGGGGGACTGGGAGGGCACTGGGAGGGACTGGGAGCCACTGGGAGGGGACTGGGAGGGACTGGGAGGGAACTGGGAGCCATTGGGAGGGGACTGGGAGGGGACTGGGAGGGACTGGGAGCCACTGGGAGGGGACTGGGAGGGACTGGGAGGGGACTGGGAGGGACTGGGAGGGACTGGGAGGGGACTGGGAGCCATTGGGGGGGACTGGGAGGGGACTGGGAGGGGACTGGGAGCCATTGGGAGGGACTGGGAGCCACTGGGGGGCACTGGGTGGGACTGGGAGGGGACTGGGAGCCACTGGGGGGCACTGGAAGGGACTGGGAGAGGATTTGGGGACACTGGGATGGACTGGGAGGGGTTTGGGATGAACTGAGAAGGACTGGGATGGACTGGGAGGGGTTTGGGATAAACTGGGAGAGACTGGGAGGGACTGGGAGGGGTTTGGGGGGCACTGGGATGAACTGGGAAGGGTTTTGGGGGTCACTAGGAGGGATTGGGAGGGGTTTGGGATGAACTGGGAGGGACTGGGAGCCACTGGGAGGGGACTGGGAGCCACTGGGAGGGGACTGGGAGCCACTGGGGGGCACTGGGAGGGACTGGGAGAGGATTTGGGGACACTGGGATGAACTGGGATAGACTGAGATGGGTTTGGGATGAACTGAGAGGGACTGGGATGGACTGGGAGGGGTTTGGGATAAACTGGGACGAACTGGGAGGCACTGGGAGGCGTTGGCGCCCCCGCTTTGCTGAACCCCCCTCGGGAATTTGGGAATTCTCCCCTCACGCCCCCCAAATCCGGGGTTTTTGTGGGGTTTTTGGGGACGCCCCCCAGGCCCTCGGGGCGCAGCTGCGGGGGGTGCAGGCGGCGCTGCGGGACCCCCTGGGCAACGTCGGGCTCCTCACGGGGGAGGTGACGCGGAGGCTGCGCAGGTGAGAAACGGCCCCGAAACGGCCCCAAAACGGCCCCAGAACGGCCCCAAAACCCTCCCGAAATGGCCCCGAAAACGGCCCCAAAATGGCCCTGAAACGGCCCCAAAATGGCCCTGAAACGGCCCCAAAACCCTCCCGAAATGGTCCCAAAAACGGCCCCGAAATGGCCCTGAAACGGCCCCGAAACGGCCCCAAAACCCTCCCGAAATGGTCCCGAAATGGCCCCAAAACGGCCCCAAAACGGCCCCAAAACCCTCCCGAAATGGTCCCGAAAACGGCCCCAAAATGGCCCTGAAATGGCCCCAAAATGGCCCTGAAACGGCCCCGAAAACGGCCCCAAAACCCTCCCGAAATGGTCCCAAAAACGGCCCCGAAACGGCCCCGAAAATGGCCCCAAAACGGCCCCAAAAATGGCCCCGAAACGGCCCCAAAACCCTCCCGAAATGGTCCCAAAACCCTCCCGAAATGGTCCCAAAAACGGCCCCAAAATGGCCCTGAAATGGCCCCGAAAACGGCCCTGAAATGGACCCGGAATGGCCCCGAAACAGCCCCAAAATCCTCCTGAAACAGCCCCAAAATCCTCCTGAAACAGCCCCAAAATCCTCCTGAAATGGTCCCAAAAATGGCCCCGAAAACGGCCCCAGAACGGCCCCGAAACAGCCCCAAAATGGCCCCAAAACCCTCCCGAAATGGTCCCAAAAACGGCCCCAAAATGGCCCTGAAATGGCCCCGAAAACGGCCCCAAAACGGCCCCAAAACCCTCCCGAAATGGACCCAAAAACGGCCCCAAAATGGCCCTGAAACGGCCCCAGAACAGCCCCGAAAACGGCCCCGAAACGGCCCCAAAACCCTCCCGAAATGGTCCCAAAAATGGCCCCGAAACGGCCCCGAAAATGGCCCCGAAACGGCCCCAAAAATGGCCCCGAAACGGCCCCAAAACCCTCCCGAAATGGTCCCAAAAACGGCCCCGAAAATGGCCCCGAAACGGCCCCAAAAATGGCCCCGAAACGGCCCCAAAACCCTCCCGAAATGGTCCCAAAAACGGCCCCGAAAACGGCCCCAAAACGGCCCCAAAACGGCCCCAAAACCCTCCCGAAATGGTCCCAAAAACAGCCCCGAAATGGCCCCGAAATGGTCCCAAAAACGGCCCCAAAACCCTCCTGAAACGGCCCCGAAAATGGCCCTGAAATGGTCCCAAAAACGGCCCCAAAATGGCCCTGAAATGGCCCCGAAAACGGCCCTGAAAACGGCCCCAGAACGGCCCCGAAAACGGCCCCGAAACCCTCCCGAAATGGTCCCAAAAATGGCCCCGAAACGGCCCCGAAAATGGCCCCGAAACGGCCCCGAAAACGGCCCCGAAACGGCCCCAAAACCCTCCCGAAATGGTCCCAAAAATGGCCCTAAAATGGCCCTAAAATGGCCCCAAAATGGCCCTGAAACGGCCCCGAAACGGCCCCAAAACCCTCCCGAAATGGTCCCAAAAACGGCCCCAAAATGGCCCTGAAACGGCCCCAAAATGGCCCTGAAACGGCCCCAAAACGGCCCCAAAACGGCCCCAGAACAGCCCCAAAACCCTCCCGAAATTGTCCCGAAAACGGCCCCAAAATGGCCCTGAA